>NW_012308955.1:0-2515 GCF_000151885.1 Dipodomys ordii | reverse complement strand
CTTCTGTTTCTGCTTCTCCTTCTAGCTTCTGCTTCTTCTCCTACTGTTTCTTCTGCTTCTGCTTCTCCTGCTTCTGCTTCTCCTGCTTCTCGTTCTGCTTCTCTTTCTGCTTCTCTTTCTGCTTCTCATTCTGCTTCTCCTTCTCCTTCTTCTGCTTCTCCTTCTGCTTCTGCTTCTCCTCCTGCTTCTGCTTCAATTTCCCCTTCTGCTTCTCATTCTGCTTCTGCGTCTTCTGTTTCTTCTGCTTCTCCTGCTTCTGCTTCTCCTGCTTCTCCTACTTCTCGTGCTGCTTCTCCTTCTGCGTCTCTTTCTGCTTCTGCTTATCCTTTTGCTTCTCCTACTCCTAATCCTTCTCTTTCACCTTCTCCGTCTTCTTCTTCTGCTTCTCCTGCTTCTTATGCTTCTCCTGCTTCTCTTTCTGCTTCTCCTTCTGCCTCTGCTTCTCCTTCTGCTTCTGCTTCTGCTCTCCTCCTTCTTCTGAATCATTTGCTTATGTTTCTTCTTCTCCTGTTTCTTCTAATTCTACTTCTGCTTCTCCTTCTTCTCCTCTTTCTGCTTCTACTTCTGCTTCTTCTGATTCTCCTGCTTCTCCTTCTTGTTCTCCTTCTGTTTCTGCTTCTCTTTCTGCTTCTGATTCTCCTTCTGCTGCTCCTTCTCCTTCTCCTTCTTCTGCTTCTCCCACTGCTTCTGCTTCTTTTGCTTATTCTTTTTCTTCTGCTTCTGCTTCTCCTGCTTCTGCTTCTACTGCTTCTCCTTATGCTTCTCCTTATGCTGCTGCTTCTTCTTCTTCTTCCTCTTCTTCTCCTTCTTTTTCGTCTTCTTCTTCTTCCTTTCTTTCTTCTGCTTCTGCTTTTCCTGCTTCTTCTGCTTCTACTGTTTCTCTTTCTGCTTCTCATTCTGCTTCTGCTTCTCCTTCTGCTTCTCCTATTGCTTCTGCTGCACTTCCTTCTCCTTCTCCTTCTCCTACTTCTGCTTCTCCTTCTGCTTCTGCTTCTGCTTCTTCTGCTTCTCCTGCTTCTCGTTCTGCATCTTTTTCTGCTTCTGCTTCTCCTTCTGCTGCTTCTTCTGCTTCTGCTACTCCTTCTTCTGATTCTCCTTCTGATTCTCCTTCTACTTCTCTTTCTGCTGTTCCTTCTCCTTCTTCTGCTTCTCCCTCTGATTCTTCTTCTTATGCTTATTCTTTTTCTACTGCTTCGGCTTCTCCTGCTTCTGCTTCTTCTGCTTCTACTTCTTCTCCTTATGCTTCTCCTTCTCCTTTTTCTTCATCTTCTTCTTCTTCTTCTTCTTCTTCTTCTTCTTCTTCTTCTTCTTCTTCTTCTTCTTCTTCTTCTTCTTCTTCTTCTTCTTCTTCTTCTTCTCTTTCTTCTGCTTCTTCTTTTCCTGCTTCTTCTGCTTCTACTGCTTCTCTTTCTGCTTCTCCTTCTGCTTCTGCTTCTCCTTCTGCTGATTCTATTGCTTCTGCGGCTCTTCCTTCTCCTTCTCCTACTTCTACTTCTCCTTCTGCTTCTGCTTCTTCTGCTTCTCCTGCTTCTGCTTCTTCTGCTTCCCCTCCTTCTCTTTCTGCTTCTCCTTCTGTTTCTGCTTCTCCTTCTGCTTCTGCTTCTTGTCCTTCTCCTGTTTCTTCTGCTTCTGCTTCTCCTGTTTCTGCATCTCCTGCTTCTCCTTCTGCTTCTCTTTCTGCTTCTCCTGCTGCTATTCCTTCTCCTGCTCCTTCTTCTGCTTCTCCTTGTGCTTCTACATCTTCTGCTACTGCCTCTGCTTCTTCTGTTTCTTCTGCTTCTCCTTATGCTTCTCCTTCTGCTTTTGCTTCTCTTTCTGCTTCTGCTTGTCCGTCTGCTTCTCCAGATTCTGTTTCTTCTGCTTCTCCTGTATCTCCTTATGCTTCAGGTTCTGCTTCTGTTTCTACGGCTTCTTCTGCTTCTGCTTCTCCTGCTGCTGCTTCTTCTGCTGCTCCTGCTTCTATTTCTGCTTTTCCTTCTGTTTCTGCTTCTCCTTCTGCTTCTGCTTCTTCTCCTTCTTATGTTTCTTCTGCTTCTGCTTCTCATGCTTCTGCTTCTCCTGCTTCTCGTTGTGCTTCTCTTTCTACTTCTCTTTCTGCTTCTCTTTCTGCTTCTCCTTCTCCTTCTCCTTCTTCTGCTTCTCCTTCTGCTTCTCCTTCTCCTTCTGCTTCAATTTCTCCTTCTGCTTCTCATTCTGCTTCTGCGTCTTCTGTTTCTTCTGCTTCTCTTGCTTCTGCTTCTCCTGCTTCTCCTACTTCTCATGCTGCTTCTACTTCTGCGTCTCTTTCTGCTTCTGCTTATCCTTTTGCTTCTCCTACTCCTAATCCTTCTCTTTCGCCTTCTCCTTCTTGTTCCTCTGCTTGTCCTGATGCTTCTGCTTCTGCTTATTCTACTATTTCTGTTTCTTCTGCTTCTGCTTCAGATTGTGCTTCTTCTGTTTCTCCTTCTGCTTCAGATTCTGCTTCTGCTTCTTCGGATTCTCCTGTTTCTTCTGCTTCTGCTTCTCCTGCTTCTTC
>NW_012308954.1:0-2515 GCF_000151885.1 Dipodomys ordii | reverse complement strand
ACAGCGAGAACACAACGGGACACAGCGGGACACAGCGGGGGACACAGCAGGGGACACAGCGGGACACAGCGGGTGACACAGCGGGACACAGCGGGACACAGAGGGGACAAAGCAGGGGATAAAGCAGGGACACAGTGGGACACAGCGGGACAAAACGGGACACAGCTGGACACAGCGGGGACACAGCAGGGGACACAGAGGGGGACAGCGGGGACACAGCCGGACACAGCAGGACACAGCGGGAAAGAGCGGGGACACAGTGAGGACATAATGGGACACAGCGAAGACACAGCGGGACACAGAGGGGACACAGCGGGGGACAGCAGGGAGACACAGCGCGGACAAAGCGGGGACACAGCGGAACACAGTTGGGACACAGCGGGGGAAAGCAGGGAGACACAGCGGGGACACAGCGGGGACACATCGGTACACAGCGGGACACAGCCGGTACACAGTAATACACAGCGGGACACAGCGGGAAACACAACCGGACACAGCGGGGGACACAGCGGGACACAGCGGGGGACACAGCGGGACCCAGCGGGGGACACAGCGGGACACAGCGGGGACACAGCGGGGGACACAGCGGGGCACAAAGTCAGACACCACGGGATACAGCGGAACATAGGGGGACACAGCGGGGGACACAGCGGGGGACACAGCGGGGGACAGCGGTGACACAGCTGGGGACAGCGAGGACACACCGGGACACAGCGGGGGACAGCGGGGACACAGGGGGGACACAGGGAGACACAGCGCGAAACAGCGGGACACACCGGAGGACACAGTGGGGGACACAGAGGGACACAGCGGAGGACACAGCGGGGGACACAGCGGGACACAGCGCGGGACACAGCGGGGAAACAGTGGGACACAGTGGGACACAGCAGGACACAGCAGGACACAGCGGGACACAGCGGGGGACACAGCGGGACACAGCGGGTCAGAGCGGGGGACATAGTAGGACACAGCAGGGACACAGCTGCACACAGCGGGATACACAGCAACGACACCGCTGGCCCAGCGGGACACAGCGGGGACACAGCTGGACACAGCGGGGTACACAGCGGGACACAGCGGGGACACAGTGAAGACAAAGAGGAACACAGCAGGACACAGCGGGACACAGCAGGAAACAGGGGGACACAGCGGGGGACACAGCGGGAAACAGCGCTGGACATAGTGGAGGAAACAGCGGGACACAGCGTAGTACACAGCGAGGACAAAGCGGGACACAGTCTGACACAGCGGGGACACAGAGAGGACACAGCAGGGGACACAACGGGGACACAGCGGGGACACAGCGAGGACACACGGGACACAGAAGAACACAGCAGGAAACAGCGGGACACAGCAGGACACAGCGGAGGACACAGCGGGGGACACAGCGGGACACAGCGGGGAAACAGCGGGACACAGAGGGGGACACAGCGGGGACACAGCGGGGACACAGCTGGACACAGCGGGACATAGGGGGACACAGCGGGGACACAACGGGACACAGCGGAGGACACAGAGGGACACAAGGGGGGGACACAGCGGGGACACAGTGGGACACAGCGGGGACACAGCGAGGGACACAGCGGGACACAGCGGAGACACAGAGGGGGACACAGCGGGTCGCAGCGGGCGACAAGGGAGGACACAGCAGTACACAGCGGGGGACACAGCGGGGGACACAGCTGGACACAGCGGGGGACATGCGAAGACACAGTGGGACACAGCGGGACCAAGCAGGGACACAGCGGAGACACAGCAGGGGACACAGTGGGGGACACAGCAGGACAAAGCGAGGGACACAGCGGAAGACATAGCGGGTACACAGCGAGGACACAGCGGGACACAGCGGGAAACAGCGGAGACAGAGCTGGACACAACGGGGTACACAGCGGGACACTGTGGGGACACAGCGAGGACACAGCGGACACAGTGGGACACAGCGAGACACAGCAGGACACAGCGGGACACAGCGGGGAACACAGCGGGACACAGCAGGTCACAGCGGGGGACACAGCGGGGACACAGCTGGACACAGCGGGATACACAGCAAGGACACAGCAGGCCCAGCGGGACACAGCGGGGACACAGCTGGACACAGCGGGATACACAGTGGGACACAGCGGGAACACAGCGAGGACACAACGGGACACAGCGGCACACAGCGTGACACAGTAGGACACAGTGGGACACAGCAGGGGACACAGCGAGAAATAGCGTGGGACATAGTGGAGGAAACAGCGGGACACAGCGGGGAACACAGCGGGACACAGCGGGACACAGAGGGGGACAATGAGGACACAGCGGGACACAGCGGGGAACAGAGCGGGACACAGCAAGACACAGCGGGGGACAAGCGAGGACACAGAAGGACACAGCTTGACACAGCAGAGAGAGAGCGGGGACACAGCGGGATACAGCAGGGAACCAGCGGGACACAGAGGGGGACAAAGTGGGACCCAGCGGGGGACATAGCGGGGACACAGCGGTGACACAGCGGGAAACAGCGGGGGACACA
>NW_012308953.1:0-2515 GCF_000151885.1 Dipodomys ordii | reverse complement strand
CTCGCTGTGTCCCCGGATGTGTCCCTTTTTGTCCCCAGCTGTGTTACCCGCTGTGTCCCGCTGTGTCCCGCTGTGTCCTGCTGTGTACTGCTCTGTCCCCCGCTGTGTCCCGCAGTTACCCGCTGTGTCTCGCTGTGTCTCACCTGTATCCCCCGCTGTGTTCCTGCTGGGACCCGCTGTGTCCTGCTGTGTCCCCGCTGTGTCCGCGCTGTGTCCCGCTGTGTCCCACTTTGTCCCTGCTGGGACCCGCTGTGTCCCGCTGTGTCCCCGCTGTGTCCCGCTGTGTCCCCCGCTTTGTCTCGCTGTGTCCCTGCAGTGTCCCCGCTGTGTCCCGCTGTGTCACACTGTGTCCCGTGGTGTCCCGCTTTGTCCCCCGCTGTGTCCTCGCTGTGTTCCCCGCTGTTTCCCGCTGTGTCCTCGCTGTGTCCCACGCTGTGTTCCGCTGTGTCCTCGCTGTGTCCCCTGATGTGTCCCGTTGTGTCCCCAGCTGTGTACCCTGCTGTGTCCCGCTGTGTCCCCGCTGTATCGATGCTGTGTCCCGCTGTGTCCCGCTGTGTCCTCGCTGTGTTCCCGGCTGTGTCCCGCTGTGTACCCCTTTGTGTCCCCGTCTGTGTCCCTCTAGGTCCCCCGCTGTGTCTCGTTGTGTCCGCTGTGTCCCCCTGTGTACTGGTGTGTCCCCGCTGAGTCTCGCTGTGTCCCCGCTGTGTCCCCGCTGTGTCCCACTGTGTCCAGCTGTGTCCCGATGTGTCCTTGCTGTATTCCCCGCTCTGTCCCTCTGTGTCGTCGCTGTGTCCCCTGCTATGTCCCGCTTTGTCCCCCGCTGTGTCCCGCTGTGTCCCGCTGTATCCTGCTCTGTCCATGCTGTGTCTCGCTGTGTCCCCGCTGTGTCCCATTTTGTCCCCCCCTCTGTCCCCCGCTGTGTCTGGCTGTGTCCCCCACTGTGTCCCGCTGTGTCCCACTCTGTCCCTCGCTGTGTCCCACTGTGTCCCGCTGTGTCACGCTGTGTCCTCCATTGTGTCCCCTGATGTGTCCTGCTGTGTCCCCCGCTGTGTCCCCCGCTGTGTCCCTACTGTGTCCCGCTGTGTCCCTGCTGTGTCTCGCTGTGTCCTCACTGTGTCCCCTGCTGTGTCCCGCTGTGACCCCCACTGTTTCCCCCGCCGTGTCCCCACTGTGTCCCCGCTCAGTCCCGCTGGGTCCAATACTGTGTCCCCGCTGTGTCCCGCTGTGTCCTCGCTCCATCCCCCGCTCTGTTCTGCAGTGTCCTCGCTGTGTCCCCTGCTGTGTCCCGCTGTGTCCCCTGCTGTGTCCCGCTGTGTCCCCCTGTGTCCCGCTGTATCCTCGCTATGTCCCGCTGTGTCCCCCACTCTGTCCCATGCTTTGTCCGGCTGTGTCCCATGCTGTGTCCCGCTGTGTCCCGCTGTGTCTACTGCTGTTTCCCTGCTGTGTCCCGCTGTGTCCCCTGCTGGGTCCAGCTGTGTCCCCCGCTGTGTCCCGCTGTGTCCCCTGCTGTGTCCCCCGCTGTGTCCCACTTTGTCCCCCGCTGTGTCCCGCTGTGACCAATGCTGTGTCCTGCTCTGTCCCCCGCTGTGTCCTGCTGTGTCCCTCTGTGTCCCGCTCTGTCCCCGGCTGTGTTCCCCGCTGTGTCCCTGCTGTGTCTCGCTGTGTCCTCACTGTGTACCCTGCTGTGTACCGCTGTGTCCTCCATTGTGTCCCCCGATGTGTCCTGCTGTGTCCCCTGCTGTGTCCCCGCTATGTCCCTGCTGTGTCCCTGCTGTGTCCCCGCTGTGTCCCGCTGTGTCCCCCGCTGTGTCCCCACTGTGTCCTCGCTCGGTCCCGCTGGGTCCTGCTGGGGCCCCTGCTGTGTCCCCACTGTGTCCTGCTGTGTTCTCGCTCCATGCCCCGCTCTGTTCCGCAGTGTCCTCGCTCTGTCCCCTGCTGTGTCCCTCTGTGTCCCCTGTTGTGTCCTGCTGTGTCCCGCTGTGTCCCGCTGTGTACCGCTATGTCCCCGCTGTGTTCCGCTGTGTCCCCCACTCTGTTCCCCGCTTTGTCCGGCTGTGTCCCATGCTGTGTCCCGCTGTGTCCCCTTGTGTCTACTGCTGTGTCCCTGCTGTGTCCCGCTGTGTCCCCTGCTGGGTTCAGCTGTGTCCCCCGCTGTGTCCCGCTGTGTCCCCTGTTGTGTCCCCCCCTGTGTCCTGCTCTGTCCCCCGCTGTGTCCCACTGTGACCAATGCTGTATCCCGCTCTGTCCCCCGCTGTGTCCCTGCTGTGTATCGCTGTGTCCTCACTGTGTCCCCTGCTGTGAACCGCTGTGTCCTCCATTGTGTCCCCCGCTGTGTCCCGCTGTGTCCCCCACTGTGGCCCCCGCTGTGTCCTCCTGTGTCCCCGCTCGGCCCCGCTGGGTCCTGCTGGGTCCCCTGCTGTGTCCCTGCTGTGTCCCGCTGTGTCCTTGCTCCATCCCCCGCTCTGTACCGCAGTGTCCTCGCTGTGTCCCATGCTGTGTTCCGCTGTGTCCCCTG
>NW_012308952.1:0-2515 GCF_000151885.1 Dipodomys ordii | reverse complement strand
ACCCCGGTGTGCCCGCTGTGTCCCGCTGTGTAACCCGCTGTGTCCAGCTGTGTCACCGCTGTGTCCCGCTGTGGCCCATCTCTGTCTCCGCTGTCCCCCGCTGTGTCCCACTGTGTCCCGCCGTGTCCCCCGCTTTTTCCTGCAGTGTCCCCGCAATGTCCCCGCTGTGTCACACTGTTTCCCGTGGTATCCCACTTTCTCCCCCGCTGTTTCCCCGCTGTGTCCCCCGCTGAGTCCCCTCTGTATCGACGCTGTGTCCCGCTGTGTCCCGCTGTGTCCTCGCTGTGTTCCCCGCTGTGTCTCGCTGTGTCCCCTGCTGTGTCCCCCGCGGTGTCCTCTCTGTGTACCCCGCTGTGTCCCGCTGTGTCCTCGCTGTGTCCCCCGCTATGACCCGCTGTGTCCCCTGCTGTGTCCCGCTGAGTCCCGCTGTGTCCCCGCTGTGTCCCGCTGTGTCCCCGCTGTGTGCCCGCTGTGTCCCGCTGTGTACACCGCTGGGTCCAGCTGTGTCACCGCGGTGTCCCGCTGTGACCCTTCTCTGTCTGTGCTGTTTCCCGCTTTGTCCACCGCTTTGTTCCGTGGTGTCTCGCTGTGTCCCACACTCTGTCCCTCACTGTGTCCCGCAGTGTCCCCCGCTGTGTCCCGATGTGTCCCCCGCCTTGTCCCCGCTGTGTCACCACTGTGTCCCGCTGTTTCCTCGCTGTGTCCCATGCTGTCTCCCTCTGTGTCCCCCGCTGTGTCGCACGCTTTGCCCCCACTGTGTCCCACTGTGTCCCGCTGTGTCCGGCTGTGCCCCCACTGTGTCCCGTTGTGTCCACAGCTGTGTACCACGCTATGTAACGCTGTGTCCCCGCTTTACCGACGCTGTGTCCCGCTGTGTCCCGCTGTGTCCTCGCTGTGTTCCCCACTGTGTCCACCGCTGTGTCCCCCGCTGTGTCCCCAGCTGTGTCCTCACTGTGTCCCCTGCTGTGTTCCGCTGTGTCCTCACTGGGTTCCCCACTGTGTCCCGCTGTGTCCCCCGCTGTGTCCCGCTGTGTCCGGCTGTGTCCCGCTCTGTACCCGCTGTGTCCCTCGGTGTCCCGCTGTGTCCCCGCTGTGTGCCTGCTGTGTCCCGTTGTGTCGCCTGCTGTGTCCCTTTGTGTCGCCCACTTTGTCCCGCTGTGTCCCACTGTGTCCCCGCTGTGTCCCGCTGTGTCCCGCTGTGTCCCACTGTGTCCCCGCTGTGTCCCGCTGTGTCCCGCTGTGTCCCCGCTGTGTGCCCGCTGTGTCCCGCTGTGTACCCCGCTGTGTCCAGCTATGTCACCGCCTTGTCTCGCTGTGGCCACTCTCTGTCTCCACTGTCCCCCGCTGTGTCCCCCGCTGTGTCCCACTGTGTCCAGGCAGGGTCACTGCTGTTTCCCGCTGTGTCCCGCTGTGTTCCGTGGTGTCCCTCTTTGTCCCCCGCTGTGTCCCCCGCTGAGTCCCCGCTGTGTCACCGCTGTGTCCCACTGTGTCCTCGCTGTGTCCCCCGCTGTCTCCAGCTCTGTCCCCTGCTGTGTCTCACGCTTTGTCCCCGCTGTGTCCCACTGTGTCCCGCTGTGTCCCGCTGTGCCCCCACTGAGTCCCGTTGTGTCTACAGCTGTGTACCACGCTGTGTAACGCTATGTGCCCGCTGTATCGACGCTGTGTCCCGCTGGGTCCCGCTGTGTCCTCGCTGTGTCCCCCGCTGTGTTCTCGCTGTGTCCCCCGCTGTGTCCCACTGTGTCCTCGCTGGTTTCCCCACTGGGTCCCGCTGGGTCCCCGCTGTGTCCTGCTGGGTCACACTGTGTCCTCGCTGTATCCCCCGCTGTGTCCCATTGTGTCCCCAGCTGTGTACCCCGCTGTGTCCCGCTGTATCGATGCTGTGTCCCACTGGGTCCCGCTGTTTCCTTCCTGTGTTCCCTGCTGTGTCCCGCTCTGTCCCGCTGTGTCCCCGCTGTGCCCGCTGTGTCCCGCTGTGTACTCCGTTGTGTCCAGCTGTATCACCGCTGTGTCTCCCTTTGGCCCCTCTCTGTCTCCGCTGTCTCCCGCTGTGTCCCCCGCTGTGTCCCGCTGTGTCACGCTGTGTCCCCCGCTTTGTCCCGCTGAGTCTCCTCTGTGTCGCCGCTGTGTCCTGCTGTGTCCTCGCTGTGTCCCCCGCTGTCTGCCGCTTTGTCCCCGCTGTGTCCAAAGCTGTGTCCCGTTGTGTCCCGCTGTGTACCCCGCTGTGTCCCACTATGTTTCCTCAGTGTCCCCGCGGTGTACCGCTGTGTCCCACTGTGTCCGGCTGTGCCCCCACTGTGTCCCGTTGTGTCCCCAGCTGTGTACCTCGCTGTGTCCCGCTGTGTCCCCACTGTATCGACGCTGTGTCCCGCTGTGTCCCGCTGTGTCCTCGCTGTGTCCCACGCTGTGTTCTGCTGTGGCCTCGCTTTTTTCCCCGCTGTGTCCCCCTCTGTGTCCCCCGCTGTGTCCCGCAAGTGTCCCCCGCTGTGTCCCTGCTGTGTCCCGCTGTGTCCCGCTG
>NW_012308951.1:0-2515 GCF_000151885.1 Dipodomys ordii | reverse complement strand
ATGGGTCCCGCTGGGTCCTCCGCTGGGTCCTGCCATTTTCCGCTGTGTCCTCACTGTGTCCCCCGCTGTGTCCCGTTGTGTTCCTAGCTGTGTACCACGTTGTGTCCTGCTGTATCGACTCTGTGTCCCACTGGGTCCCGCTGTTTCCTTCCTGTGTTCCCCGCTGTGTCTCGCTGTGTCCCCGCTGTATCGATGCTGTGTCCCCGCTGTGTGGGCGCTGTGTCCCGCTGTGTACCCCGCTGTGTCCAGCTGTGTCACCGCTGTGTCTCACTGTGGCCACTCTCTCTCTCCGCTGTCCCCCGCTGTGTCCCCCGCTGTGGCCCGCTGTGTCCCACTTTGTCCCCCGCTTTGACCTGCTGTGTCCCGCAGTGTCCCCGCTGTGTCCCACTGTGTAACACTGTGTCCCGTGGTGTCCCACTTTGTCCCACGCTGTGTCCCCCGCTGAGTCCCCTCTGTGTCGCCGCTGTGTCCCCCTGTGTCCTCGCTGTGTCCCCCGCTGTCTCCGGCTTTGTTTCCCTCTGTGTTCCGCTGTGTCCCGCTGTGTCCCCGCTGTGTCCCCAGCTGTGTCCCGCTGTGTCCTGCTGTGTCCTCCCTGTGTCCCCAGCTGTGTACCCCACTGTGTCCCACTGTGTCCCGGCTGTATCGATGCTAGGTCCCGCTGGGTCCCGCTGTGTCATCCCTGTGTCCCCCGCTGTGTCCCGCTGTGTCCCCAGCTGTGTCTTTGCTGTGTCCCCGCTGTGTCCCGCTTTGTCCCACTGTGTACAGCTGTGTCCCCCGCTGAGTCCCGCTGTGTCCCAATGTGTCCCAATATGTCCTCGCTCTGTCCCCCGCTGTGTCGCGCTGTGTCCCCCGCTGTGTCCCACTGTGTCTCCGCAGGGTAACTGCTCTTTCCCGCTGTTTCCCGCTGTGTTCCGTGGTGTCCCTCTTTGTCCCCCGTTGCGTCCCCCACTGAGTCCCCGCTATGTCACCGCTGTGTCCCGCTGTGTCCTCGCTGTGTCCCCCGCTGTCTCCCTCTCTGTTCCCCGCTGTGTCGCGCTGTGTCCCGCTGTGTCCCCTGCTGTGTCCCGCAGTGTCTCGCTGTGCCCCCACTCTGTCCCGTTGTGTCCACAGCTGGGTACCACGCTGTGTAACACTGTGTCCCCGGTGTATCGACGCTGTGTCCTGCTGGGTCCCGCTGTGTCCTCGCTGTGTTCCCCACTGTGTCCCGCTGTGTCCCCAGCTGTGTCCCCCACTGTGTCCCGATGTGTCCTCGCGGTGTCCCCCGCTGTGTCCCGCTGTGTCCCCCGCTGTGTTCCGCTGTGTCCCGCTATGTCCCGCTCGGTCCCTGCCGTGTCCCGCTCTGTCCCGCTGTGTCCCCTCTGTGTGCCCGCTGTGTTCCCGCTGTGTACTCTGTTGTGTCCAGCTGTGTCACCGCTGTGTCTCGCTTTGTCCCCTCTATGTCTCCGCTGTCCCCCGCTGTGTCCCCCGCTGTGTCCCGCTGTGTCCCGCTGTTTCCCCCGCTTTGTCCCGCTGAGTCGCCTCTGTGTTGCCGCTGTGTCCCGCTGTGTCCTCGCTGTGTCCCACTATGTTCCCGCAGTGTCCCCGCTGTGTACCGCTGTGTCCCGCTGTGTCCCCCACTTTGTCCCCTGCTATGTCCTGCTGTGTCCCCCGCTGTGTCCCGCTCTGTCCTTGCTGTTTCCCCCCCTGTGTGCCGCTGTGTCCTCGCTGTGTCCCCCGCTGTGTCCCGCTGTGTCCTTTTGTGTCACACTGTTTCCCCGCTGTGTCCCTACTGTGTCTCTCTGTGTACCCCGCTGTGTCCAGTTTTGTCCCCGCTGTGTCTCGCTGTGTCCCACGCTCTGTCCCACACTGTCCCGCCTTGTCCCGCTACCCCGCTGTGTCCCACTATGTTCCCGCAGTGTCCCCGCTATGTACCGCTCTGTCCCGCTTTGTCCTCGCTGTGTCCCCCGCAGTGTCCCGTTGTGTCCCCAGCTGTGCACCCAGCTGTGTCCCGCTGTGTCTCCGCTGTAACGACGCTGGGTCCTGCTGGGTCCCGCTATGTCCTCCCTATGTTCCCTGCTGTGTCCCGTTGTGTCCCCAGCTGTGTACCTCACTGTGTCCCACTGTGTCCCCGCTGTATCAACGCTGGGTCCCGCTGGGTCCCGCTGTGTCCTCCCTGTGTCCTCCACTGTGTCCCGCTATGTCCGCCACTGTGTCCCGCTGTGTCTACTGCTTTGTCGCCGCTGTGTCCCGCTGTGTCCCGCTGTGTCCTCGCTCTGTCCCACGCTGTGTTCTGTTTGGCCTCACTGTTTTCACCGCTGTGTACCCCTCTGTATCCCCCGCTGTTTCCCGCTGTGTCCCCCGCTATGTCCCTGCTGTGTCCCCGCTGTGTCCCGCTGTGTCCCCGCTGTGTCCCAATGTGTCCTCGCTCTGTCCCCCGCTGTGTACCGCTGTGTCCTTCCTGTGTTCCCCGCTGTGTCCCGTTGTGTCCCGCTGTGTCCCCCACTGTGTCCCCGCTATGTCCCGCTGTGTCCACCGC
>NW_012308950.1:0-2515 GCF_000151885.1 Dipodomys ordii | reverse complement strand
TGGGGACACAACGGGACACAGCGGAGGACACAGAGAGGACACAGCGGGACACAGCGGGACACTGCGGGAACATAGCGGGACACAGCGGGGTACACAGCGGGACACAGCGGGACACAGCTGGGGACATAGCGGGGACACAGCGGGACACAGCGGGGGAAACAGCAAGGACATAGCGTGACACAGCGGGGACACAGCGGGGGACAAAGCTAGAGACAGCAGGGGACACAGCGAGGACACAGCAGGACACAGCAGCCACAAAGAGGGGACTTAGCGGTGGACACAGCGGGGGACAAAGAGGGACACCACGGGACACAGTGTGACACAGTGGGACACAGCGGGACACTGCGGGGACACAGCAGGACAAAGCATGGGACACAGCGGGACACAGCGGGCACACAGAGGGGACACAGGGGGACACAGCGGGACACAGCGGGGACAGAGCGGGACACAGTCGGACACAGCGGGACACAGCGGGGGACACAGCGGGAGACATAGAGGGACACCACGGAACACAGCGGGACACAGCAGGAAACAGCAGTGACACTGTGGGGAAACAGTGGGACACAGCGGGGGACACAGCAGGACACAGAGGGGGACAGAGCGGGACACAGTGGGGGACACAGCCAGACACACCAGGGGGAACAGTGGGGGACGCAGCGGGACACAGCGGGACACAGCGAGGACACAGCGGGACAGAGCGGGACACTGCAGGGCACAGCGGGGAACACAGCGGGACACAGCGGGGGGCAAAGCGAAGACACAGCGGAACACAGAGTGGGACACAGTGAGGACACAGCGGAACACAGCGGGACACAGCGGGACACAGCCGGGTCCCAGCAGTGGACACTGCGGGACACAGCGGGGGACACAGCGGGACACAGCGGGGGACACATGGAGGACTCAGCGGGACAAAGCGGGGGACAAAGCGGGACACCACAGAACACAGTGGGAAACAGCGGGACACAGCGGGGAAACTGCGGGGACACAGGGAGACAAAGCGTGGGACACATAGGGACACAGCGGGGGACACAGTGGGGGACACAGCGGGACACAGCGGGGAACACAGCGAGGACACAGCGGGACCCAGCAGTACACAGCGTCGATACAGCGGGGACACAGCGTTACACAGCGTGGTACACAGCTGTGTACACAACGGGACACAGTGGGGGCACAGCGAGACACAGCGGGACACAGTGAGGACACAGCGGGACACAGCGCTTACACTGCGGCGGACACAGCGGGGAACACAGCGGGGGACACAGCCGGACACAGCGGGACACAGCGGGGGATACAGGGGGGACACAGTGGGACCCAGCGCGGGACACAGCGAGGACACATAGGGACACAACGGGGACACAGCGGGACTCAGCGGGGGACACAGCAGTACACAGCGGGACACAGCGGGACACAGCGGGGGACACAGAGGAGTAAACAGCGGGACACTGCGGGGAACACAGCGAGGACACAGCGGGACCAAGCAGGACACAGCGTCGATACAGCGGGGACACAGCGGGACACAGCGGGGTACACAGCTGGGTACACAACGGGACACAGCGGGGTACACAGCGAGGACACAGCAGAACACAGCGTGGGAAACAGCGAGGACACAGCGAGACACAGACGGACACAGTGGGGACACAGCAGTAGACACAGCGGGACACAGCGGGGGACACAGCGGGACATAGCGGGGAACACAGCGAGGACACAGCGGGGACACAGCGGGGACACAGCGGGACCCAGCAGGACACAGCGGGGCACACAGCGGGACACAGCTTCGGACACAGCGGGAACACAGCAGTACACAGCGGGGGACACAGCGAGGACACAGCGAGGACACAGCGGGACACAGCGGGACACAGCGTGGGACAAAGCGGGAGATAGCAGGGGACACAGCCAGGACACAGCGGGACACAGCGGCGACACATAGAGGACTCAGCGGGGGACACAGAGGGGAACAGAGCGGGACACAGCGGGACCCAGCGGGGACAAAGCGTGAGACACAGCGGTGGACAGAGCGGGAGACAGAGGCGGACACAGCGAGGACACAGCGGGACAGAGCGGGGACACAAAGGTGGCTCAGGGGGGCGACAGCGGGGGACAAAGCGGGACACCACGGAACACAGCGGGACACAGCGTGAAACAGCGGTGAACCTGCGGGGACACAGCGGGACACAGCGGGGGACACAGCGGGACACAGCGGGGACACAGCGGGGACACAGCGGGACCCAGCAGGACACAGCGGGACACAGCAGGACACAGCGGGACACAGCGGGGGACACAGCGGGACACAGCGGGGACACAGAGGGGACTCAGCTGAGGACATAGCGGGGGACAAAGCGGGACACCACAGGACACAGCGGGACACAGAGGGGACACTGCGGGGACACAGCGGGACAGAGCAAGGGACCCAGCGGGACCCAGCGGGACACAGCAGGACCCAGCGGGGAAACAGCGGGGACACAGTGGGACACAGCGAAGACACAGCGGGACACAGCGGGACACAGCGGGGGACACA
>NW_012308949.1:0-2515 GCF_000151885.1 Dipodomys ordii | reverse complement strand
CAGCGGGGGACACAGCTAGGACACAGCGGGACACAGCGGGTACACAGTGGGGACACAAAGGGGACTCAGCGGGGGAAACAGCGGGGGAAAAAGCGGGACACCATGGGACACAGTGTGACACAGCAGGACACAGAGGGAACACTGCGTCGACACAGCGGGACAAAGCGGGGGACACAGAGGGACACAGCGGGACACAGCGGGGGACACAGCGGGGGACACAGCGGGGGACAGTGGAGACAAAGAGAGGACACAGCGGGCCACAGCGGTGACACAGCTGGACACAATGGAGTACACAGCGGGACACAGCGGGCACAAAGCGGGGACAGAGCGAGACACAGCTGGACACAGCGGGACATAGCGGGGGACAGAGCGGGACACAGAGGGGGACACAGTGAGGACACAGAGGAACACAGCGGGGGACACAGCGAGGACACAGCGGTGACACAGCTGGACACAACGAAGTACACAGCGGGACACAGCGGGCACACAGCGGGGACACAGCGGGACACAGCGGGGAACACAGGGAGGACACAGCATGACCAAGTGGGACACAGCGTCGATACAGCGGGGACACAGCGGGACACAGCGGGGTACACAGCTGTGGACACAACAGGACACAGTGTGGGCACAGCGGGACACAGCGGGACAGAGTGGGACACAGACGGGATAAAGCGTGAGACACAGCGGGGGACACAGGGGGGACACAGCGGGACACAGGGGGGGACACAGCGAGGACACATTGGGACACAGCGGGGACACAGCGGGACTCAGCGTGGGACACAGCAGTACACAGCGGGACACAGCGGGACACAGCGGGTCACAGCAGGGACAGAGCGGGTGACACAGAGGGGTACACAGCGGGACACAGCAGTGGACAAAGCAGGACACACCGGGGGACACAGCGAGGACACTGCGGAACACTGCGGGAGACACAGCAAGGACACAGCGGGACACAGTGGAACACAGCGGGACACAGCAGTGACACAGCAGGGGACCCAGCGGGACACAACTGGGGACACAGGGAGGACACAGCAGGACACAGCGGGGGACACAGCGGGAAACAGCGAGGGACACAGCATCGATAGAGTGGGGACACAGCGGGATACAGCGGGGTACACAGCTGGGGACACAACGGGACACAGTGTGGGACATAGCAGGACACAACAGGACACGGTGGGACACAGTGTGACACAGCGGGGGACACAGCGATGACATAGCGGGACACAGCAGGGGACACAGTTGGACAGAGCAGGGTACACAGCAGGGGACACAGAGGGACCCAGCGGGACACAGCGGGGGACACAGTGGGGACACAGCGGGACACAGCGGGGGACACAGCGAGGACACATTGGGACACAGCGGGGACACAGCAGGACTCAGCGGGGGACACAGCAGTACACAGCGAGACACAGCGGTACACAGCAGAGCACAGCAGGGACACAGCGGGTGACAAAGCGGGACACAGCGGGAAACAGCGGGGGACACAGAGGGGTACACAGCGGGACACAGCAGTGGACAAAGCAGGACACAGTGAGGGACACAGCGAGGACACTGCGGAACTCTGCGGGAGAAACAGCGAGGACACAGCGTGACACAGCGGAACACAGCGGGACACAGCAGGGACACAGCAGGGGACACAGCGGGACACAGAGGGGGACACAGCATGACACAGCGGGGGACACAGCGGGACACAGCGGGACACAGCGGGGGACACATCGATGACAAAGCGGGACACAGCGGGGATATAGCGGGACTCAACACGGTCACAGCGGGACACAGCAGGACACAGCGGGACACAGCGGGGACACAGCAGGGGACAGAGCGGGACACAGCGGGGACACAGCAGGGGACACAGCGAGGACACAGCGGGACACATCTGGGACACAGCGGGAATCAGCGGGGGACACAGCAAGACACAGCAGGACACAGCGGGGACACAGCAGGGAGACAGCGGGGGACACAGTGGGACAGAGCAGGGGACACAGCAGGGGACACAGAGGGACACAGCGGGACACAGTGGGGGACACAGGGGGGACAAAGCGGGACACAGCGGGGGACACAGCGGGACACAGCGGGACACAGCGGGGACACAGCAGGGACACAGCGGTGGACACAGAGGGACAGAGCAGGGGACACAGCAGGAGACACAGAGGGACACAGCGGGACACAGCGGGGGACACAGGGGGGACACAGCGGGACACAGGGGGGACACAGTGAAGACACATTGGGACACAACGGGGACACAGCGGGACTCAGCAGGGGACATAGCAGTACACAGCGGGACACAGCGCGTCACAGCAGGAACAGAGCGGGTGACACAGAGGGGTACACAGCGGGACACAGCAGTGGACAAAGCAGGACACAGTGGGGGACACAGCGAGGACACTGCGGGACACTGCGGGAGACACAGCAAGGACACAGCGGGACACAGTGGAACACAGCGGGACATAGCAGTGACACAGCAGGGGACACAGCGGGACACAGCCGGGGACACAGCGGGACACAGCGGGGAGAC
>NW_012308948.1:0-2515 GCF_000151885.1 Dipodomys ordii | reverse complement strand
GAAGGAGAAGGTGAAGGAGAAGCAGTAGAAGCAGAAGAAGAAGAAGAAGGAGAAGCAGAAAGAGAAGCAGAAAGAGAAGCTCAACGAGATGCAGGAGAAGCAGAAGCAGGAGAAGCAGAAGCAGAAGAAACATAGGAAGGAGAAGAAGCAGAAGCAGAAGGAGAAGCAGAAACAGAAGTAAAATCAGAAAGAGAAGCAGGAGAAGCAGAAGAAGCAGCAGCAGGAGAAGCAGAAGCAGAAGAAGCCGAAGAAGCAGAAGCAGAACCTGAAGCAGAAAGAGAAGCAGGAGAAGCAGAAGAAGCAGAATCTGGAGAAGCAGAAGGAGAAGCAGAAGCAGAAAGAGAAGCAAAAGCAGAAGGAGAAGCAGAAGGCGAAGCAGAAGAAACAGAAGAAGCAGAGGCAGTAGCAGAAGAAGCAGAAGATGCAGAAGCAGAAGGAGAAGCAGAAGGAAAAGCAGAAGAACGAGAAGGAGAAGGAGTAGGAGAAACAGAAGGAGAAGCAGAAAGAGAAGCAGAAGAAGGAGCAGGAGAAGGAAAAGCAGCAGGAGAAGCAGAAAGAGCAGCAGAAGGAGAAGCAGGAGATGCAGAAACTTGAGAAGCAGAAGCAGAAGAAACACAAGAAGGACAAGAAGCAGAAGCAGAAGGAGAAGCAGAAACAGAAGGAGAAGCAGGAAGAGAAGGAGGGAAAGCAGAAGAATCAGAAGCAGGAGAAGCAGAAGCATAAGAATGTGAAGAAGCAGGAGAACCTGAAGCAGAAGGAGAAGCAGGAGAAGCAGAAGAAGCAGAATCTGAAGAAGCAGAATAAGAAGCAGAACGAGAAGCAGAAGCAGAAAGAGAATCAAAAGCAGAAGGAGAAGCAGAAGAAACAGAAGAAGTAGAAGCAGAAGCAGTTGTAGCAGAAGCAGAAGGAAAAGAAGAAGAACAAGAAGGAGAAACAGAAGGAGAAGCAGAAAGAGACGCAGGTAAAGCAGAAGAAGAAGAAGCAAAAGGAGAATCAGAAGGAGAAGAAGAAGGAGATGCAGAATGAGAAGCAGGAGAAGCAGAAGAAGCAGAAGCAGGAGGAGAAGCAGGAAAAGCAGAAGAAGCAGAAGCAAAAGGAGAAGCAAAAGAAGGAGAAGGAGAAGCAGAAGCAGAAGCATAAGGACAAGCACAAGCAGAAGGAGATGCAGAAGGAGAAGCAGGAGAAGCAGAAGAATCAGAAGCTGAAGGAGAAGCAGAAGTAGGAGAAGGAGAAGGAGGAGAAGCAGAAGGAGAAGCAGAAGTAGAATGAGAAGCAGAAAGAGAAGCAGGAGAAGGACAAGAAGCAGAAGCAGGAGAAGCCGAAAGAGAAGAAGCAGAAGAAGCAGAAACATTAGCAGAAGGAGAAGCAGAAGCAGAAGGAGAAGCAGCAGAAGAAGTAGAACCAGAAATTCAGGCAGGAGAAACAGAAGAAGCAGAAGCAGAAGCAGAAGGAGAAGCAAAAAGAGAAGCACAAGGAGTAGTAAAAGAAGCAGCAGAAGGAGAAGCAGAAGAAGAAGCAGAAAAACAAGCAGGAGAAGCAGAAGCAGAAAGAGAATTAGAAGCTGAAGAAGCAGAACCAGAAGAAGAAGCAGTAGAAGCATAAGAAGCAGAAGCAGGAGAAGCAGAAGCAGAAGGAAAAGAAGAAGCATAAGAAGCAGAAATAGAAGCAGAGGGAGAAACAGAAGAAGGAGAAGGATCACCAGAAGGTGAAGCAGAAGGAGATGCAGAAGCAGAAAGAGAAGCAGAAACAGAAGGAGAAGTTGGAGAATCAGAAGAAGCAGAAGCAGAAAGAGAAGCAAAAGAGGGAGAAGGAGAAGCAGAAGCAGAAGGACAATCAGGAGAAGCAGAAGAAGCAGAAGCGGGAGAAGTAGAAGAAGAAGAAACAGAAGAAGGAGAAGGAGCAGAAGGAGTAGCAAAAGCAGAAGGAGAAGCAGAAATAGAAACAGAAGCAGAAGAAGCAGTTGCAGGAGAAGCAGAAGCAGAAGAAACAGAAGAAGCTGAAGAAGCAGAAGGAGAACCTGAAGCAGAAGGAGAAGCAGAAGCATCAGAAGCTGGAAAAGCAGAAGCAGAAGATACAGAACAAGCAGAAGAAGCAGAAGCAGAACGAGAAGTAGAAGAATAAGAAGGAGAAAGAGAAGGATTAGGAGTAGGAGGAGCAGAAGCAGAATTACAACCAGAAAGAGAAGCAGAAGGAGAAGCAGAAGGAGAAACAGAAGAAGCAGAAGCAGGAGAAGCAGAAGCAGAAGCAGAATGAGAAGCACAAGAAGGAGAAATTGAAGGAGAAGGAGAATGAGACGGAGAAGCAGAAGGAGAAGTAGGAGAAGCAGAAGACGGAGAAGCAGGAGAAGCAGAAGCAGAAGAAACAGAAGAAGGAGAAGAGCAGAAGCAGAAGGAGAAACAGAAGCAGAAGGAGAAGCAGAAGAAGCAGAAGCTGACGCCGAAGAAACTGAAAAAGCAGAAAAAGAAGAAGAAGCAGAAGAAGAAGAAGCAGGAAAAGCAGAAGAAGAAGAAGGTGA
>NW_012308947.1:0-2515 GCF_000151885.1 Dipodomys ordii | reverse complement strand
GGAGAAGCTGAAGCTGAAGCAGAATGAGAAGCTCTTGAAGGAGAAATTGAAGGAGAAGGAGAATGAGACGGAGAAGCTGAAGGAGAAGTAGGAGAAGCAGAAGAAGAAGAAGCAGGAGAAGCAGAAGCCGAAGAAACAGAAGAAGGAGAAGAGTAGAAGCAGAAGCTGAAGGAGAAGCAGAAGTAGAAGGAGAAGCAGAAGAAGCAGAAGCTGAAGCAGAAGAAGAAGAAATAGAAAAAGCATAAGAAGCAGAAGAAGAAGCAGCAGGAGAAGCAGAAGAAGAAGAAGAAGAAGAAAGAGAAGGGTTAGGCGTAGGAGAAACAGAAGGATAAGCTGAAGCTGAAAGAGAAGGAGAAGGAGAAGCAGGAGAAGCTGAAGATGCTGAAGCATGAGAAGCAGAAGCAGAATGAAAATCTGAAGAAGGAGAAATTGAAACAGAAGAAGATGCAGAAGGAGAAGCAGAAGCAGATAGTAGAAGCAGAAGAAGGAGAAGCAGAAGGAGAAGCATAAGGAGAAACAGAAGGAGAAGCAGGAGAAGCAGAAGCAGGAGAAGCAGAATTAAAAGAAATAGAAGATGGTTAAGAAGCAGAAGCAGAAAGAGAAGCAGATACAGAAGGAGAAGCAGAAATAGAAGCAGAAGAAGCAGAAGCAGAACCTGAAGCAGAAGGAGAAGCAGGAGAAGCAGAAGAAGCAGAATCTGGAGAAGAAGGAGAACCAGAAGGAGAAGCAGAATCAGAAAGAGAAGCAAAAGCAGAAGGAGAAGCAGAAAGAGAAGCAGAAGAAACAGAAGAAGCAGAAGCAGAAGCAGTAGCAGAAGAAGCTGAAGATGCAGAAGCAGATAGAGAAGCAGAAGGAATAGCAGAATAACGACAAGGAGAAACAGAAGGAGAAGAAGAATGAGAAGCAGAAGGAGAAGCAGGAAAAACAGAAGAAGCAGAAACAGACGGAGAAGCAGAAGAAGGAGAAGCAGAAGCAGAAGAAGAAGGAAAAGCACAAGCAGAAGGAGATGCAGAAGGAGTAGCAGGAGAAGCAGAAGAAGCAGAAGCAGAAGGAGAAGCAGAAGGAGAAGAAGCAGAATCAGAAGAAGCAGAAGGAGAAGTAGAAAGAGAAGCCGACGAAGAGAAGCAGAACGAGAAGCAGGAGAAGCAGAAGAAGCAGAGCGGGAGAAGCAGAAGAAGAAACAGAAGAAATAGAAGGAGCAGAAGCAGAAGGAGGAGCAGAAGCAGAAGGAGAAGCAGAAAGAGAAGCAGGAAAAGCAGAAGAAGCAGAAGCAGGAGAAGCAGAAGCAGAAGAAACAGGAGAAGGACAAGAAGCAGAAGGAGAAGCAGAAACAGAAGGAGAAGCAGAAAGAGAAGGAGGGGAATCAGAAGAAGCAGAAGCAGGAGAAGCAGAAGCATAAGAACCCGAATTAGCAAAAGGAGAACCTCAGGCAGAAGGAGAAGCAGGAGGAGCAGAAGAAGCAGAATCTGGAGAAGCAGAAGGAGAAGCAGAAGCAGAAAGAGAATCAAAATCAGAAGAAGCAGAAGAAACAGAAGAAGTAGAAGCAGTAGCAGTTGTAGCAGAAGCAGAAGGAGAAGCAGAAGTAAAAGCAGAAGTACAAGAAGGAGAAGTAGAAACAGAAGGAGAAGCAGAAGGAGAAGCAGAAAGAGAAGCAGGTAAAGCGGAAGAAGAAGAAGCAGAAGGAGAATAAGAAGGAGAAGCAGAAGAAGGAGAAGGAGAAGCAGAAGCAGAAGAAGATGCAGAAGGAAAAGCAGAAGAAGCAGAAGCAGAAGGAGAAGCAGGAAAAGCAGAAGAAGCAGAAGCAAAAGGAGAAGCAAAAGAACGAGAAGGAGAAGCAGAGGCAGAAGAAGAAGCATAAGGCCAAGCACAAGCAGAAGGAGATGCAGAAGGAGAAGCATGAGAAGCAGAAGAAGCAGAAGCTGAAGGAGAAGCAGAAGTAGGAGAAGGAGAAGGAGGAGAAGCAGAAGCAGAAGGAGAAGCAGAAGCGGAATGAGAAGCAGAAAGAGAAGCAGGAGAAGCACAAGAAGCAGAAGCAGGAGAAGCCGAAAAAGAAGAAGCAGAAGAAGCAGAATCAGAATCAGAAGTAGAAGCAGAAGCAGAAGGAGAAGCAGCAGAAGAAGTAGAATCAGAAAATCAGGCAGGAGAAACAGAAGAAGCAGAAGCAGAAGGCGAAGCAAAAAGAGAAGGAGAAGGAGAAGGAGAAGTAGAAGAAGCAGCAGAAGGAGAAGCAGCAGAAGAAGCAGAAAAACAAGCAGGAGAAGCAGAAGCAGAAAGAGAAGTAGAAGCAGAAGAAGCAGCAGCAGAAGAAGAAGCAGTAGAAGCATAAGAAGCAGACGCAGGAGAAGCAGAAGCAGAAGATAAAGAAGAAGCATAAGAAGCAGAAGCAGAGGGAGAAACAGAAGAAGGAGAAAGAGCACCAGAAGGTGAAGCAGAATGAGATGCAGAAGCAGAAAGAGAAGCAGAAACAAGAGGAGAAGAAGTAGGAGAAGTTGGAGAATCAGAAGAAGCAGA
This sequence comes from Dipodomys ordii, assembly GCF_000151885.1. NCBI lineage: Eukaryota > Metazoa > Chordata > Mammalia > Rodentia > Heteromyidae > Dipodomys > Dipodomys ordii. Next base: position 4 of record NW_012308947.1, on the reverse strand, counting down.
ATGA
>NW_012308946.1:0-2515 GCF_000151885.1 Dipodomys ordii | reverse complement strand
TCCCGCTGTGTACTGCTGGGTCCCCGCTGAGTCCCGCTCTGTCCCCGATGTGTCCCGCTGTGTCCCGTTATGTCCCCTGCTGTGTCCCCCTGTGTCCCGCTCTGTCCCGCTGTGTCGTCGCTGGTTCAACGCTGTGTCCCACTGGGTCCCGCTGTGTCCTCCCTGTGTTCCCCGCTGTGTCCCGCTGTGACCCCCACTCTGTCCTCCGCACTGTCCCCTGCTGAGTCCCCGCTGTGTGCCCGCTGTGTCTTGCTGTGTCCTCGCTGTGTCCCCCGCTGTCTCCCGCTATGTCCCCCGCTGTGTCTCAAGCTTTGTCCCGCTGTGTCCCGCTGTGTCCCCCATGTGTCCCGTTGTGTCCCCAGCTGTGTACCTCGCTGTGTCCCGCTATGTCTCCGCTGTTCTGATGCTGTGTCCCGCTGTGTCCTCGCTGTGTTCCCCGCTGTGTCCCGCTGTGTCGCCCGCTGTGTACCCCGCTCTGTCCCGCTGTGTCCCTGCTGTGACCCACTGTGTTCCGCTGTGTCCCCGCTGTGTCCCCGCTGTGTCCCGCTGTGTACCCCGCTGTGTCCAGCTTTGTCTCCGCTGTGTCTCGCTGTGTCCCACGCTCTGTCCCCCACTGTGTTCCACTGTGTCCCCCGCTGTGTCCCGCTGTGTCCCCCGCTGTGTCCCGCTGTGTCTCCGCAGGGTCACCACTGTTTCCCGCTGTGTCCTGCTGTGTTCCGGGGTGTCCCGCTATGTCCCCCACTGTGTCCCTTTGTGTCCCCAGCTGTGTAACCCGCTGTGTAACGCTGTGTCCCCGCTGTATCGACGCTGTGTCCCGCTAGGTCCCGCTGGGTCCTCGCTGTGTCCCCCGCTTTGTCCCTCTGTGTCCCACGCTGTGTCCCGCTGTATTTCCCCGCTTTCTCCCGCTTTCTCCCGCTGTGTCCCCCGCTGTGTCTCATGCTTTGTGCCCGCTGTGTCCCACTGTGTCCCGCTGTGTCCCGCTGTGTCCCCCACTGTGTCCCTTTGTGTCCCCAGCTGTGTAACCCGCTGTGTAACGCTGTGTCCCCGCTGTATCGACGCTGTGTCCCGCTGTGACCCCCACTCTGTCCTCCCTGTCCCCTGCTGAGTCCCCGCTGTGTCCCCGCTGTGTCCTGCTGTGTCCTCGCTGTGTCCCCCGCTGTCTCCCGCTCTGTCCCCCGCTGTGTCTCAAGCTTTGTCCCCGCTGTGTCCCGTTGTGTCCCGCTGTGTCCCCCCTGTGTCCCGTTGTGTCCCCACCTGTGTACCTCGCTGTGTCCAGCTGTGTCCCCGCTGTATCCACGCTGTGTCCCGCTGGGTCCCGCTGTGTCCTCGCTGTGTCTCCCGCTCTGTCCTGCCGTGTCCCCCGCTGTGTCCAGCTGTGTCTACTGCTGTGTCCCTGCTGTGTCCCGCTGTGTCCTCGCTGTGTCCCATGCTCTGTTCCGCTGTGTCCTCGCTGTGTCCCCCGATGTGTCCTTTTGTGTCCGCAGCTGTGTAACCCGCTGTGTCCCGCTGTGTCCCCGATGTATCGACGCTGTGTCCTGCTCTGTCCCGCTGTGTCCTCGCTGTGTCCCCCACTATCTCCCGCTATGTCCCACGCTGTGTCCCACTGTGTCCCGCTGTGTCCTCGCTTTGTTCCGCGCTGTGTCCCGCTGTGTCCCCGCTTTGTCCCCCGCTGTTTCCCGCTGTGTCCCGGGGTGTCCCGCTTTGTCCCCCGCTGTGTCCCCGCTGTGTCCCTCTGTGTCCTCCCTGTGTCCCCCGCTGTGTCCCGCTGTGTCCCCCGCTGTGTCCCGCTGTGTCCTCGCTGTGTTCCCCGCTGTGTCCCGCTGAGTCCCCCGCTGTGTCCCGCTGTGTCCCGCTGTGTGCCCGCTGTGTCCTGCTATGTACTCTGTTGTGTCCAGCTGTTTCACTGCTGAGTCTCGCTGTGATCTCTCTCTGTCTCCGCTGTCCCCCGCTGTGTCCCCGCTGTGTCACACTGTGTCCCGCTGTGTCCCCCCCTTTGTCCCGCTGTGTCCCCGCAGTGTCCCCGCTGTGTACCGCTGTGTCACACTGTGTCCCATGGTGTCCCACTTTGTCCTCCGCTGTGTCCCCCGCTGAGTCCCCTCTGTGTCGCCGCTGTGTCCTGCTATGCCCTCGCTGTGTCCTCTTCTCTCTCCCACTTTGTCCCACGCTGTGTCCCACTGTGTCATCGCTGTGTCCCCCGCTATATCCCGCTGTGTCACCGCTGTGTCCCAAGGTGTGTCCCGCTGTGTCCTGCTGTGTACCCCGCTGTGTCCCGCTATGTTCCCGCAGTGTCCCTCTGTGTCCCGCTGTGTCCCTCTGTGTCCTCGATGTTTCACCCGCTTTGTCCCGTTGTGTCCCCAGCTGTGTACTCCGCTGTGTCCTGCTGTGTCCCCGCTGTATCGACACTGTCCCGCTGGGTCCGCTGTGTCCCGCTCGGTCCCTGCTGTGTCCCGCTGTGTACCCCGCTGTGTCCCGCTATGATCCCACAGTTTCCCCGCTGTGTCCCGCTGTGTCCCGA
>NW_012308945.1:0-2515 GCF_000151885.1 Dipodomys ordii | reverse complement strand
ACTTTGGGACACAGAAGGGACACAGCGGGACTCAGAGGGTGGACACAGCAGTACACAGTGGGACAAAGCGGGACACAGCGGGGGACACAGAGTGTTACACAGTGGGACACAGCAGGGGAAAGAGCGGGTCTCAGCGGGGGACACAGCGAGGACACAGCGGGACACAGCGGGGACACAGTGGGGACTCAGCAGGGGACACAGCGTGGGACAAAGCGGGTCACCACGGAACACAGCGGGAAACAGCGGTGACCCTGCAGGGACACAGCGGGACACAGCGGGGGACACAGCGGGACACAGCGGGACACAGTGGGGGACACAGCGGGACACAGTGGTGACCCTGCAGGGACACAGCGGGACACAGCCGGGAACACAGCGAGGACACAGCGGGACACAGCGTCGATACAGCGGGGACACAGCGTTACACAGCGTGGTACACAGCTGTGGACACAACGGGACACAGTGGGGGCACAGCGGGTCACAGCGGGACACAGTGGGACACAGCGGGGGACAGAGCGGGAGACAGCGGGAGACACAGCGAGGACACAGCGGGACACAGCGGTGAAACAGCGGGGCCACAGCGGGACACAGCGGGGGACAAAGCAAGGACACAGCGGGGGACACAGCGGGGGACACAGTGGGACACAACGGGGGACACAGCGAGGACACAGCGGGACCCAGCGGAACACTGCGTCGATACAGCGGGGAAACAGCGTTATTCAGCATGGTACACAGCTGTGGACACAACGGGACACAGAGGGGGCACAGCGGGACACAGCGGGACACAGTGGGACACAGCGGGGCAAAGCGTGACACACAGCAGGAGACAGAGCGGGAGACAGTGGGGGACACAGCGAGGTCACAGCAGGACACAGCGGTGACACAGCGGGGGACACAGCGGGACACAGCAGGGGACACAGCGGGGGACACAGCGGGACACAGCGGGGGACAAAGGGGTGACACAGCGGGACACAGCGGGAGACACAGTGGGGTAGGTAAACAGCGGGACACAGCGGGGGAAAGAGCGGGTCTCAGCGGGGGACACAGCGAGGACACAGCGGGACTCAGCGGGGGACACAGCGGGGGACAAAGCGGGACACCACGGAACACAGCGGGACACAGCGGGAAACAGTGGTGACCCTGCGCGGACACAGCGGGACACAGCGGGGGACACAGCGGGACACAAAGGGACAGAGCGGGGGACACATCGGGACACAGTGGGGGACAGAGTGTGGGACACAGCGAGACACAGCAGGGACAAAGCTGGACACAGCGGGGTACACAGAGGGACACAGCGGGGAAACAGCGAGACATAGCAGGACAAAGCGGGGGACACAGCGGGACACAGCGGGGGACACAGCAGGACACAGCGTGGGACACATCGGGACACAGCGGGGAACACAGGGAGGACCCAGCGGGACCCAGCGGGACACAGAGTCGATACAGCGGGAACACAACGGGACACAGCGGGGTACACAGCTGGGGACACAACGGGACACAGCGGGGGACAAAGCGAGGACACAACGGGACACAGCGGGACACAAGGGGGACACTGCGGGAACATATCGGGACACAGCGGGGAACACAGCGAGACACAGCGGGACACAGCTTGGGTCACAGCGGGGGACAATGCGGGAGACTGCGGGGGACACAGCGACGACACAGCGGGACACAGCGGCGACACAGAGGGGACTCAGGGGGGACACAGCGGGGGACAAAGCGGGACTCCATGGGATACAGTGTGACACAGTGGGACACAGTGGGGACACTGTGGGGACACAGCGGGACACAGCAGGGAACACTGCGGGGACACAGCGGGACACAGCGGGGAACACAGCGAGGACACTGCGGGACCCAGCAGGACACAGCGTCGATACAGCGGGCACACAGCGTTACACAGCGTGGTACACAGCTGTGGACACAACGGGAAACAGTGGGGACACAGCGGGACACAGCAGGAGACACAGCGGGGGACATAGCGGGACACAGCGGGACACAGCGGGGGACACAGCGAGGACAGAGCGGAACAGAGCGGGGGATACAGCGGGACACATCGGGGAACACAGCGAGGACACAGCGGGACCCTGCGGTACACATCGTCGATACAGTGGGGACACAGCGGAACACAGCGGGGGACACAGCGAGGACATAGCGGGACACAGCGAGACACAGCGGGACACAGCGGGGACACAGCAGTAGACACAGTGGGACACAGCGGGGGACACAGCGGGACACAGCAGTAGACACAGCGGGACACAGCGAGTGACACAGCAGGACACAGCGGGGAACACAGGGAGGATCCAGTGGGACCCAGAGGGACACAGCGTCGATACAGGTGGGGACACATCGGGACACAGCAGGGTACACAGCTGGTGACATACGGGACTCAGCGGGGGACTCAGCGTAGGACACAGCGCGACACAGCAAGAACCAGCGGTTACACTGCGTGAACTAAGCGTGACCCTGTCTGGGGGACTCAGCATGATCATGCGTGACACAGCTTGGGAACTGCGGGTAA
>NW_012308944.1:0-2515 GCF_000151885.1 Dipodomys ordii | reverse complement strand
TAGGACACATCGGGACATAGTGGGTACACAGAGGGGACTCAGCAGGGGACACAGTGGGGTACAAAGTGGGACACCACCGGAAATAGTGGGACACAGCGGGGACACTGCGGGGACACAGCGGGACAAAGTGGGGGACACAGCGGGACACAGCAGGACCGAGCGGGGGATACAGCGAGGACACAGCGGGACACAGCGGGACCTATCGGGACACAGCAGGGACACAGCAGGGGACCCAGCGGGACCCAGCGGGGACACAGTGGGGAAACAGCGGGGACACAGCGGGGACACAGCAGGGGACACAGATAGGACACAGCAGGACATGCCAGGGAAACAGCGGGACACAACGGGAACACAGCATGGGACACAGCAGGACACAGCAGGGGACATAGGGGAACACAGCGGGGGACACAGCGGAGGACACAGCGGGACACAGCCAGACACAGCGGGGGACACAGGTGGGACACAGCGGGACACAGCGGGGACACAGCGGGACTCAGCGGGGGACACAGCAGTACACAGCGGGACACAGCAGGACACAGCGGGATACAGCGGGGGACACAGCGGGACACAGAGGAGGACACAGAGGGGTACACAGTGGGACACAGCTGGGAACACAGCGAGGACAAAGCGGGACCTAGTGGGACACAGCGTCGATACAGCAGGGACACAGAGGGACACAGCGGGGGACACAGCTGGGCACACAAAGGGACACATCCGGGGACACAGCGAGGACACAGCGGAACACAGCGGGGGACACAGCGAGGACACATCCGGACACAGCGGGACAGAGCAGGGACACAGCAGTAGACACAGCGGGACACAGCGGGGGACACAGCGGGACACAGCGGGGGACACAGCGAGGACACAGCGGGACACAGAGGGACACAGCGTCGATACAGCGGGGACACAGCAGGACACAGCAGGGTACACAGCTGGGGACCCAACTGGACACAGCAGGGGACACAGCGAGGACACAGCAGAACACAGTGTGGGACACAGCGAGGACACAGCGGGACACAGGTGGACACAGCAGGGACACAGCGGGACACAGCAGGGTACACAGCTGGGGACACAAAGGGACACATCGGGGGACACAGCGAGGACACAGCGGAACACAGCGTGGGGCACAGTGAGGACACAACGACACAGCGGGACACAGCGGGGGACACATGGAGGACACAGCAGGAAACAGCGGGGACACAGCGGGGACTCACCGGGGGACACAGCGGGGGACAAAGCGGGACACCACAGGACACAGCGGGACACAGCGGGACACAGCGGGGACACTGCGGGAACATAGCAGGACACAGCAGGGTACAGAGCGGGACACAGTGGGACATAGCGGGGGACAAAGCGGGGACACAGCGGGACACAGCGCAGGACACAGCGAGGACACAGCGGGACACAGCCTGGGACAAAGCGGGAGACAGTGGGGGAAACAGCGAGGACACAGCGGGACACAGCGGGGACAGAGAGGGGACTCAGCGGGGGACACAGCGGGGGCAAAGTAGGACAACACGGGACACAGTGTGACACAGCGGGAAACAGCGGGGACACTGCGGGGACACAGCGAGAAAAAGCGGGGGACACAGCGAGGACACCGCGGGACACAGCGGGGTACACAGCAGGGGACAGATAGGGGAAACATCGGGGACACAGCTGGACACAGCGGGGTACACAGCGGGACAAGGCGAGCACACAGCGGGGACACAGCGGGACACATCGGGACAAGGCCTGGGACAAAGCGGGAGACAGTGGGGGACACAGCAGGGTACACAGCAGGGGTCACAACGGGACACAGCGGGGGACACAACGAAGACACAGCGGAACACAGCATGGGACACAGTGAGGACACAGCGGGACACAGCGGGACACAGTGGGACACAGCGGGGACACAGAGAGGACACAGAGGGACACAGCGGGGGACACAGCGGGACACAGCAGGGGACACAGGGAGGACACAGCGGGACATAGCGGGGACACATAGGGGATTCACCGGGGGACACAGCGGGGGACAAAGCGGGACACCAAGGGACACAGTGTGACACAGACGGACACAGCGGGGTACACAGCTGGGGACACAACAGGACACAGCAGGGGACACAGCGAGGACACAGCGGAACACAGCGTGAGACACAGCAAGGACAGAGCGGGACACAGCGGGACACAGCAGGGACACAGTGGAGGACACAGCGGGACACAACGGGACACAGCGGGGGACACAGCAGGACACAGCGGGGTACACAGCGGGGGACACAGCGGGACACAACGGGGAACACAGCGAGGACAGAGCGGGACCCAGCGGGACACAGCGTCGATGCAACGGGGACATAGCGGGACACAGCGGGGTACACAGCTGGGGTCACAACGGGACACAGCGGGGCACACAACGAGGACACAGTGGAACACAGCGAGGACACAGCGGGACACAGCGGGACACAGCGGGGACACAGCAGGGACACAGCAGGACACAGCGGGGGACTAAGCGGGACACAACGGGACACAGCGGGGGACA
>NW_012308943.1:0-2515 GCF_000151885.1 Dipodomys ordii | reverse complement strand
CAGCGGGACACAGCGGGACACTGCGGGGCACAGCGGGGGACACAGCAGGACACAGCGGGGTCACAGGGAGGACACAGCGGAACACAGCATGGGACACAGCGAGGACACAGCGTGAAACAGCGAGACACAGCGGGACCCAGTGGGGACCCAGCAGTGGACACAGCGGGACACAGCGGGGGACAAAGCGGGACACCACGGAACACAGCAGGACACAGCGTGAAACAGCGGTGAACCTGGGGGGACACAGCGGGACACAGCGGGGGACACAGCGGGACACAGCGGGACACAGCGAGGACACAGCAGGGACACAGTGGGACACAGTAGGACACAGCGTGGGACAAAGCGGGAGACAGCGGAGGACACAGCGAGGACACAGCTGGACACAGCGGGGACACAGAGGGGACTCAGCAGGGGACATAGAGGGGAAAAAGCGAGACAACACGGGACACAGTAGGACACAGCGGGACACAGCAGGGACACTGCGGGACACAGCCGGGGACACAGCGGTGGACAGCGGGGGAAAGAGAAGGGACAGAGCGGGACACAGCGGGACACAGCGGGACACAGCGGGGAACACAGGGAGGACATAGCGGGACCCAGCGGGACCCAGCGCCGTTACAGCGGGGACACAGCGGGACACAGCGGGGTGCACAGCTGGGGACACAACGGGACACTCGGGGGACACAGCGAGGACACAGCGGGACACAGCGGGACACAGCGGGGACACTGCGGGAACATAGTGGGACACAGCGGCGACACAGATGGGACTCAGCGGGACAAAGCGGGGGACACAGCGGGACACATCGGGACACAGCTAGGGACACAGTGGGACACAGCGGGGACAAAGCTTGAGACACAGCGGGGTACAGAGCGGGAGACAGCGGGGGACACAGCGAGGACACAGCGGGACACAGCGCTGACACTGCGGGGGACACAGCGGGGGACACAGCCGGACACAGCCGGACACAGCGGGGGATACAGGGGGGACACAGCGGGACCCAGCGCGGGACACAGCGAGGACACATTGGGACACAGCGGGGACACAGCAGGACTCAGCGGGGGACACAGCAGTACACAGCGGGACACAGCGGGACACAGCGGGACCCAGCAGGACACAGCGGGACACAGCAGGACACAGCGGGGGACACAGCGGGACACAGCGGGGGACACAGCGGGACACAGCGGGGACACAGAGGGGACTCAGCAGGGGACATAGCGGGGGACAAATCGGGACACCACAGGACACAGTGGGACACAGCGGGACACAGCGGGTACATTGCGGGGACACAGCGGGACAAAGCGGGACACAGCGGGGACACAGAGGTGGCTCAGGGAGGCCATTGCGGGGGACAAAGCAGGACACCACGGAACACAGCGGGACACAGCGTGAAACAGCGGGACACTGCGGGGCACAGCGGGGGACACAGCAGGACACAGCGGGGGACACAGGGAGGACACAGCGGAACACAGCATGGGACAAAGCGAGGATACAGCGTGAAACAGCGAGACACAGCGGGACCCAGCAGGGACCCAGCAGTGGACACAGAGGGACACAGCGGGGGACAAAGCGGGACACTACGGAACACAGCAGGACACAGCGTGAAACAGCGGTGAACCTGCGGGGATACAGCGGGACACAGCGGGGGACACAGCGGGACACAGCGGGACACACCGGGGGACACAGCATGGACACAGTGGGACACAGTAGGACACAGTGTGGGACAAAGCGGGAGACAGCGGAGGACACAGCAAGGACACAGCTGGACACAGCGGGGACACAGAGGGGACTCAGCAGGGGACATAGAGGGGAAAAAGCGGGACACCACGGGACACAGTAGGACACAGCGGGACACAGCGGGGACACTGCAGGACACAGCCGGGGGACACAGCGGTGGACAGCGGGGGAAAGAGAAGGGACAGAGCGGGACACAGCGGGACACAGCGGGACACAGCGGGGAACACAGGGAGGACATAGCGGGACCCAGCGGGACCCAGCGCCGTTACAGCGGGGACACAGCGGGACACAGTGGGGTGCACATCTGGGGACACAACGGGATACTCGGGGGACACAGCGAGGACACAGCGGGACACAGCGATACACAGCGGGGACACTGCGGGAACATAGTGGGACACAGCGGCGACACAGATGGGACTCAGCGGGACAAAGCGGGGGACACAGCGGGACACAGCGGGACACAGCTAGGGACACAGTGGGACACAGCGGGGACAAAGCTTGAGACACAGCGGGGTACAGAGCGGGAGACAGCGGGGGACACAGCGAGGACACAGCGGGACACAGCGCTGACACTGCGGGGGACACAGTGGGGGACACAGCCGGACACAGCGGGGGACACAGGGGGGACACAGCGGGACCCAGCGGGGGTCCAGCGAGGACACATTGGGACACAGCGGGGACACAGCGGGACTCAGCGGGGGACACAGCAGTACACAGCGGGACACAGCGGGACACAGCGGGGTACACAGAGGGGTAAACAGCGGGACACAGCGGGGATGA
>NW_012308942.1:0-2515 GCF_000151885.1 Dipodomys ordii | reverse complement strand
CCTTCTCTTTCTGCTTCTGCTTCTTCTGATTCTCCAAATTCTCCTTCTTCTTCTCCTTCTGTTTCTGCTTCTCTTTCTGCTTCTGCATCTCCTTCTGCTTCACATTCTGCTGCTCTTTCTCCTTCTTCTGTTTCTCCCTCTGCTTCTGCTTCTTATGCTTCTTCTTTATCTTCTGCTTCTGCTTCTTGTGCTTCTACTGCTTCTTCTTCTGCTTCTTCTGCTTCTACTTCTCTTTCTTCTTCTGCTTCTCCTGCTTGTTTTTCTGCTTCTTCTGCTGCTTCTCCTTTTGCTGCTTCTTCTACTTCTCCTACTGCTTCTCTTTTTGCTTCTCCTTCTACTTCTGCTTCTACTTCTTCTGTTTCTCCTGCCTGAATTTCTGGTTCTAGTTCTTCTGCTGCTTCTCCTTCTGCTTCTAATTCTGCTTCTGATTCTGCTTCTGCTGCTTCTTCTCTTTCGGCTTCTCCTGCTTCTGCTTCTTGTGCTTCTCCTGCTTCTCTTTCTGCTTCTCATTCCGCTTCTGCTTCTCCTTCTGCTTCTGCTTCTCCTCCTTCTCCTTCTCCTACTTCTGCTTCTCTTTCAGCTTCTGCTTCTTTTGCTTCTCCTGTTTCTCCTTCTGCATCTCCTTCTGCTTGTGCTTCTCCTTATGCTTCTTCTTCTGCCTCTGCTTCTCCTTCTCCTTTTTTGCTTCTCCTTTTGCTTCTGCTTCTTCTGCTTTTCCTGCTTCTCGTTCTGCTTCTCCTGCTGCATCTTCTTCTGCTTCTGCTTCTCCTTCTTATTCTCCTACTGCTTCTCCTTCTGTTTCCCTTCACCTTCTTGTTCTTCTGCTTTTCCTTCTGCTTCTCCTTCTACTTCTGTTTCCACTGCTACTGCTTCTACTTCTTCTGTTTCTTCTGCTTCTCCTTCTGCTTTTGATTCTCTTTCTGCTTCTGCTTCTCCTTCTGCTTCTCCTTCTGTTTCTCCAGATTCTGCTTCTTCTGCTTCTCCTGCTTCTCCTTCTGCTTCAGGTTCTCCTTCTGCTTCTTCGGATTCTTATGCTTCTGCTTCTCCTGCTTCAGCCTCTTCTGATTCCCCTCCTTCTCTTTCTGCTTCTCCTTCTGTATCTGCTTCTCCTTTTGCTTCAGCTTCTTGTCCTTCTTGTGTTTCTTCTGCTTATTCTTCTCCTGTTTCTGCATCTCCTGCTCCTCCTTCTGCTGCTCTTTCTGCTTCTCCTGCTGCTTTTCCTTCTCCTGCTCTTTCTTCTGCTTCTCTTTCTGCTTCTCCTTCTGTTTCTCCTTCTCCTTCACCTTCTCGTTCTTCTGCTTTTCCTTCTGCTTCTCCATCTCCATCTTCTGCTTCTTCTGCTACTGCCTCTGCTTATTCTGTTTTTTCTGCTTCTAATTCTGCTTCTCCTTCTGCTTATGCTTCTCTTTCTGCTTCTGCTTCTCCTTCTGCTTCTCCAGATTCTGCTTCTCCTGCTTCTCCTTCTGCTTCAAAATCTGCTTCTGCTTCTCCAGCTGCTGCTTCTTCTGCTTCTCCTGCTTCTCTTTCTGCTTTTCCTTCTTCTGCTTCTCCTGCTTCTCTTTCTGCTTTTCCTTCTGTTTCTGCTTCTCCTTCTGCTTCTTCTCCATCCTATGTTTCTTCTGCTTCTGCTTCTCCTGCTTCTGCTTATTCAGCTTCTCCTGCTTCTCGTTGTGCTTCTCTTTATGCTTCTCCTTCTCCTGCTTATGCTTCTCCTTAAGGATCTGCTTCTCCTTCTGCTTCTGCTTTTGCTTCAATTTCTCCTTCTGCTTCTCATTCTGCTTCTGCGTCTTCTGTTTCTTCTGCTTCTCCTGCTTCTGCTTCTCCTGCTTCTCCTACTTCTCGTGCTGCTTCTCCATCTGCGTCTCTTTTCTGCTTCTGCTTATCTTTTTGCTTCTCCTACTTCTAATCCTTCTCTTTCGCCTTCTCCTTCTTGTTCTTCTGTTTGTTCTGGTGCTTGTGCTTCTGCTTATTCTACTATTTCTGTTTCTTCTGCTTCTGCTTCAGATTGTGCTTCTTCTGTTTCTCCTTCTGCTTCAGATTCTGCTTCTGCTTCTTCGGTTTCTCCTGTTTCTTCTGCTTCTGCTTCTCCTGCTTCTTCTGCTTCTCCTGCTTCTCTTTCTGCTTCTCCTTCTGCTTCTGCTTCTCCTTCTGCTTCTGCTTCTGCTCTTCTCCTTCTTCTGTTTCTTTTGCTTCTGTTTCTTCTGCTTCTTCTTCTGTTTCTTCTGATTCTACTTCTGCTTCTCCTTCTTCTCCTTCTCTTTCTGCTTCTTCTGATTCTCCTGCTTCTCCTTCTTGTTCTCCTTCTGTTTCTGCTTCTCTTTCTGCTTCTGCTTCTCCTTCTGCTGCTCCTTCTCCTTCTCCTTCTTCTGCTTCTCTCACTGCTTCTGCTTCTGCTTCTTTTGCTTATTCTTTTTCTTCTGCTTCAGCTTCTCCTGCTTCTGCTTCTTCTGCTTCTACTGCTTCTAACTTATACTTCTCCTTATGCTTCTCCTTATGCTTCTCCTTATGCTGCTGC
>NW_012308941.1:0-2515 GCF_000151885.1 Dipodomys ordii | reverse complement strand
AGAGAGAAGAAGAAGAAGAAGAAGAAGAAGAAGAAGAAGAAGAAGAAGAAGAATAAGAAGAAGCATAAGGAGAAGCATAAGGAGAAGCATAAGGAGAAGCATAAGGAGAAGCATAAGGAGAAGCAGGAGAAGCAGAAGAAGCAGAAGCAGGAGAAGCAGAATCAGAAGAAAAAGAATAAGCAAAAGAAGCAGAATCAGTGGGAGAAGCAGAAGAAGGAGAAGGCGAAGGAGAAGCAGAAACAGAAGAATCAGGAGAAGCAGAAGCAGAAGAAACAGAAGAAGGAGAAGAGCAGAAGCAGAAGCAGAAGTAGAAACAGAAGCAGAAGGAGAAGGAGAAAGAGTAGCAGGAGAAGCAGAAGAAGCTGAAGCAGGAGAAGCAGAAGGAGAAGAAGCAGAAAAAGCAGAAGCAGACCTGAATCAGAAGGAGAAGCAGGAGAAGCAGAAGAAGCAGGAGAAGCAGAAGCAGAAGAAACAGATGAAGGAGAAGAGCAGAAGCAGAGGGAGAAGCAGAAGCAGAAGGAGAAGCAGAATAAACAGAAGCTGAAGTAGAAGAAAGAGAAAAAGCAGAAGAAGCAGAAGAGGAAGCAGAAGGAGAAGCAGAAGCAGAAGAAGGAGAAGGAGAAAGAGAAGGATTTGGAGTAGAAGAAACAGAAAGATAAGCAGAAGCAGAAAGAAAAGGAGAAGGAGAAGCAGGAGAAGCAGAAGCAGGAGAAGCAGAAGCAGAATGAAAAGCAGAAGAAGGAGAAATTGAAACAGAAGAAGATGCAGAAGAAGAAGCAGAAGCAGAAGGAGAAGCAGAAGTAGGAGGAGAAGGAGAAGCAGAAGGATAATCATAAGGAGAAACAGAAGGAGAAGAAGGAGAAGCAGAAGCGGGAGAAGCAGAAGGAGAAGAAATAGAAGAAGGAGAAGAAGCAGAAGCAGAAACAGAAGGAGATGCAGAAATAGAAGCAGAAGAAGCCGAAGAAGCAGAAGAAGAACCTGAAGCAGAAGGAGAAGCAGAAGAAGCAGAATCTGGAGAAGAAGAAGGAGAAGCAGAAGCAGAAAGAGAAGCAAAAGCAGAAGGAGAAGCAGAAGAAACAGAAGAAGCAGAAGCAGTAGCAGAAGAAGCTGAAGATGAAGAAGCAGAAGAAGAAGCAGAAGGAAAAGAAGAAGAACAAGAAGGAGAAGGAGAAGGAGAAGCAGAAGGAGAAGCAGAAGGAAAAGCAGAAGAAGCAGTAGCAGACGGAGAAGGAGAAGCAGAAGTAGTAGAAGAAGCATAAGGACAAGCACAAGCAGAAGGAGATGCAGAAGCAGAAGAAGATGCAGAAGCAGAAGGAGAAGCAGAAGGAAAAGTAGAAGTACGAGAAGGAGAAGGAGAAGGAGAAACAGAAGGAGAAGCAGAAAGAGAAGCAGAAGAAGGAGCAGGAGAAGGAAAAGCAGCAGGAAAAGCATAAAGAGCAACAGAAGGAGAAGCAGGAGATGCAGAAACAGGAGAAGCATAAGCAGAAGAAACAGGAGAAGGACAAGAAGCAGAAGCAGAAGGAGAAGCAGAAACAGAAGGAAAAGCAGAAGGAGAAGCAGGAGAAGCAGAAGAAGCAGCAGCAGGAGAAGCAGAAGCAGAAGAAGCAGAAGCAGAACCTGAAGCAGAAGGAGAAGCAGGAGAAGGAGAAGAAGCAGAATCTGGAGAAGCAGAAGGAGAAGCAGAAGCAGAAAGAGAAGCAGAGGAAGAGAAGCAGAACGAGAAGCAGGAGAAGCAGAAGAAGAAGAAACAGAAGAAGGAGAAGTAGCAGAAGCAGAAGGAGAAGCAGAAAGAGAAGGAGGGGAAGCAGAAGAAGCAGAAGCATAAGAATCCGAAGAAGCAGAAGCAGAACCTGAAGCAGGAGAAGTAGAAGAAGCAGTATCTGGAGAAGCAGAATGAGAAGCAGAAGGAGAAGCAGAAGCAAAAAGAGAATCAAAAGCAGAAGTAGAAGCAGAAGAAACAAAAGAAGCAGAAGCAGTAATCGTTGTAGCAGAAGGAAAAGCAGTAGCAAAAGCAGAAGAACGAGAAGGAGAAGCAGAAGGAGAATCAGAAGGAGAAGCAGAAGAAGGAGAAGGAGAAGCAGAAGAAGAAGAAGCAGCAGAAGGAGAAGCAGAAGGAGAAGAAGATGCAGAAGGAGAAGCAGAAGAAGCAGAAGCAGAAGAAGAAGCAGAAGTAGGAGAAGGAGAAGGAGAAGGAAGGGCAGCAGAAGCAATAGGAGAAGCAGAAGGAGAAGCAGAAGAATGAGAAGAAGAAAGAGAAGCAGGAGAAGCACAAATGCAGAAGCAGGAGAAGCAGAAACAGAAGATACAGAAGAAGAAGAAGAAGAAGAAGAAGAAGAAGATGAAGAAGATGAAGAAGATGATGATGATGATGATTATGACTATTACGACTTCTGAGAAGATGAGGCACAAGAAGATGGATAATCTGGATAAGCAGACTGAGACGAAGACGATGTGGAAGTCTATGCAGATGAGATGTAGCATGATGCTTCTGCGGATCCTGCTGTCTTCTCCTTTT
>NW_012308940.1:0-2515 GCF_000151885.1 Dipodomys ordii | reverse complement strand
CAGCGGGGACACTGCGGGACACAGCCGGGGAACACAGCGGTGTTACAGCGGGGGACAGAGAAGGGACACAGCGGGACACAGAGGGACACAACTGGACACAGAAGGGTACACAGCGGGACACAGCGGACACACAGCGGGGACAGAGCTGGACACAGAGGGACACAGAAGGGACAGAGCGTGACACAGGTGGACACTGAGGGAGACAGAGCGAGGACACAGCCGGACACAGCGAAACACAGCGTGACACAGTGGGGACACAGCAGGGGACACAGCGGGACACAGCGGGGGACACAGCGGGACACAGCGGGGTACACAGCAGGGACAAAGCGGGACACAGCGGGGGACACAGCGAGGACACAGCAGGACACAGCGGTGACCAAGCGAGACACAGCTGGGGACACAGCGAGGACACAGCGGGACACAGCGGTGACAAAGCTCGACACAGCTGGGGACACAGCGGGACACAGCGTCGATAGAGCGGGGACAGAGCGGGACACAGCGGTGACACAGCGGGACTCAGCGGGGGACACTGCGGGACCCAGCGGGACCCAGCGGGGACACAGCAAGGACAGAGCGGGGGACACAGCGGGACACAGCGGGACACAGCGGGGGACACAGCGAGGGACACAGCGGGGGACACAGCGGGACACTGTGGGGAACACAGAGAGGACACAGCAGGACCCAGTGGGACACAGCGTCGATACAGCGGGGACACAGCGGGACACAGAGGGGTCACTGCGGGACACAGTGGGGGACAAAACGGGACACAGCGGGACACAGCGGTGACGCAGCGCGACACAGCGGGACACGACGGGGGACACAGCAGGACACAGAGTGGGACACAGTGGGGGAAACAGCTGGACACAGCGGGGAACACAGCGAGGACACAGTGGGACCTAGCGGGACACAGCGTCGATACAGCGGAGACACAGCATTACACAGCATGGTACAAAGCTGTGGACACAAAGGGACACAGTGGGGGCACAGCGGGACACAGCGGGACGCAGTGGGACACAGCGGGGACAAAGCGTGAGACACAGCAGGGGACAGAGCTGGAGACAGCGGGGACACAGCAGGGACACAGCGGGACACAGCGAGGACACAGTGGGACAGAGCGGGACACTGCAGGGCACAGCGGGGGACACAGCAGGACACAGCGGGGGACACAGCGTGGACACAGCGGAACACAGAGTGGGACACAGTGAGGAAACAGCCGGACACAGCGGGACACAGTGGGACACAGCGGGGGACACAGCAGTGGACACAGCGGGACACAGCGGGGGACACAGCGGAACACAGCGGGGGACACATGGAGGACTCCGCGGACAAAGCGGGACAAAGCAGGGACACAGCGGCGACTCACCGGGGGACACAGCGGGGGACAAAGCGGGACACCACAGAACACAGTGGGAAACAGCGGGACACAGCGGGGAAACCGCGGGGACACAGAGGGACAAAGCGTGGGACACATAGGGACACAGCGAGGGAGACAGCGGGACACAGTGGGACACAGCGGGGGACACAGGGGGGACACAGCGGGACCAAGCAGGACACAGCATCGATACAGCCGAGACACAGCGGGACACAGCGGGGGACACAGCGAGGACACAGCAGAACACAGCGTGGGAAACAGCGAGGACACATTGGGACACAGCGGGGATACAGCGGGACTCAGCGGGGGACACAGCAGTACACAGCGGGACACAGCGGGACACAGCGGGGGACACAGAGGGGTAAACAGCAGGACACAGCGGGGAACACAGCGAGGACACAGCGGGACCAAGTGGGATACAACGTCGATACAGCGGGGACACAGCAGGACACAGCAGGGTACACAGCTGGGGACACAAAGGGACACAGCGGGGGACACAGCAAGCACACAGCAGAACACAGCGTGGGAAACAGCGAGGACACAGCGGGACACAGCGAGACACAGGGGGACACAGTGGGGACACAGCAGTAGACACAGCGGGACACAGCGGGGGACACAGCGGGACACAGCGGGGAACACAGCGAGGACACAGCGGGGACACAGCGGGGACACTGCGGGAACATAGTGGGACACAGCGGGGCACACAGCCGGACACAGCGGGACACAGCTTGGGACACAGCGGGAACACAGCAAGGACACAGCGGGGGACACAGAGAGGACACAGCGGGACACAGCGGGACACAGCGTGGGACAAAGTGGGAGACAGCAGGGGACACAGCGAGGACACAGCGGGACACAGCGGCAACACATAGAGGACTCAGCGGGGGACACAGTGGGGGACAGAGCGGGACCCAGCGGGACCCAGCGGGAACAAAGCGTGGGACAAAGTGGGAGACAGCAGGGGACACAGCGAGGACACAGCGGGACACAGCGGCGACACATAGAGGACTCAGCGGTGGACAAGTGGGGGACAGAGCGGGACCCAGCGGGGACAAAGCGTGAGACACAGCGGTGGACAGAGCAGGAGACAGAGGCGGACACAGCGAGGACACAGCGGGACACAGCGGGGACACAGGTGGCTGA
>NW_012308939.1:0-2515 GCF_000151885.1 Dipodomys ordii | reverse complement strand
CTTCTTCTTCTGCTTAAGCTTCTGCTTCTTCTGCTTCTCCTTCTGCTTCTCCTTCTGCTTCTGCTCTTCTCTTTCTGCTTCTACTGTTTCTGCTTCTCCTGCTTCTTCTTCTTCTGCTTCTCCTACTTCTCCTTCTGCTTCTCCGTCTCATTCTCCTTCTCCTTCAATTTCTCCTTTTGTGCTTCTCATTCTGCTTCTGCTTCTCCTGCTTCTGCTTCTTCTGTTTCTCCTTCTGCTTCTCCTTCTGCTTCTCTTTCTGCTTCTTATTCTGCTTCTGCTCCTCCTACTCCTAATCCTTCTCTTTCTCCTTCTTCTGCTTCTCGTTCTGCTTCTGCTTATTCTGCTTGTTCGGTTTCTTCTGCTTCTACTTTTCCAGCTTCTGCTGCTTCTGCTTCTCCTTCTGCTTCATGTTCTCCTTCTGATTCTTCGGCTTCTTCTGTTTCTTGTGCTTCTGCTTCACCTGCTACTGCTTCTTCTGCTTCTTCTGCTTCTCTTTCTGCTTCTCCTTCTGCTTCTCCTTCTGCTTCTGCTCCTTCTCCTTCTTCTGCTCCTTCTCCTTCTTCTTCTTCTTCTTCTTCTTCTTCTTCTTCTTCTTCTTCTTCTTCTTCTTCTTCTTCTTCTTCTTCTTCTTCTTCTGCTTCTCCCGCTTCTGCTTCTTCTGCTTCTCCTGCTTGTCCTTCTTCTTCTGCTTCTCCTTCTTCTGCTTCTCTTTCTGCTTCTGCTTCTTCTGATTCTCCAACTTCTCCTTCTTCTTCTTCTTCTATTTCTGCTTCTCTTTCTGCTTCTGCATCTCCTTCTGCTTCACCTTCTGCTGCTCCTTCTCCTTCTTCTGTTTCTCCCTCTGCTTCTGCTTCTTATGCTTCTTCTTTTTCTTCTGGTTCTGCTTCTCCTGCTTCTGCTTCTTATGCTTCTACTGCTGCTTCTTCTGCTTCTACTTCTCTTTCTGCTTCTGCTTCTCCTGCTTGTTTTTCTGCTTCTTCTGCTGCTTTTTCTACTTCTCCTTCTGCTTCTGTTTTTGCTTCTCCTTCTGCTTCTGCTTCTTCTGTTTCTCGTGGCTGAATTTCTGGTTCTACTTCTTCTGCTGATTCTCCTTCTGCTTCTGCTTCTCCTTCTGCTTCTGTTTCTGCTTCTTCTTTTTCGGCTTCTCCTGCTTCTGCTTCTTGTCTTCCTCCTGCTTCTCTTTCTGCTTCTCATTCTGCTTCTGCTTCTCCTTATGCTTCTGCTTCTCCTCCTTCTCCTTCTCCTACTTCTGCTTCTCTTTCAGCTTCTGCTTCTTCTGCTTCTCCTGCTTCTCCTTCTGCATCTCCTTCTGCTTGTGCTTGTCCTTATGCTTCTTCTTCTGCCTCTGCTTCTCCTTCTCCTTCTTTTGCTTCACCTTTTGCTTCTGCTTCTTCTGCTTTTCCTGCTTCTCCTTCTGCTTCTGCTTCTCCTTCTGCTTCTGTTTCTGCTTCTTCTCTTTCGGCTTCTTCTGCTTCTGCTTCTTGTCCTCATCCTGCTTCTCTTTCTGCTTCTCATTCTGCTTCTGCTTCTCCTTCTGCTTCTGCTTCTCCTTCTCCTACTTCTGCTTCTCTTTCAGCTTCTGCTTCTTCTGCTTCTCCTGCTTCTCCTTCTGCATCTCCTTCTGCTTGTGCTTATCCTTATGCTTCTTCTTCTGCCTCTGCTTCTCCTTCTCCTTCTTTTGCTTCACCTTTTGCTTCTGCTTCTTCTGCTTTTCCTGCTTCTCCTTCTGCTTCTGCTTTTTCTGCTTCTCCTTCTTCTTCTTCTGCTTTACCTGCTTCTCTTTCTGCTTCTCCTTCTGCTTCTCCTTCTGTTTCTCCTTCTCCTTCTTGTTCTTCTGCTTTTCCTTCTACTTTTCCTACTGCTTCTGCTACAACTGCTACTGCTTCTACTTCTTCTGTTTCTTCTGCTTCTCCTTCTGCTTTTGATTCTCTTTCTGCTTCTGCTTCTCCTTCTGCTTCTCATTCTGCTTCTCCAGACTCTGATTCTTCTGCTTCTCCTGCTTCTCCTTCTGCTTCAGGTTCTGCTTCTGCTTCTTCGGATTCTTCTGCTTCTGCTTCTGCTTCTTCTGCTTCCCCTCCTTCTCTTTCTGCTTCTCCTTCTGCTTCTGCTTCTTGTCCTTCTCCTGCTTCTGCTTCTTGTCCTTCTCCTGTTTCTTCTGCTTGTTCTTCTCCGGTTTCTGCATTTCCTGCTTCTCCTTCTGCTGCTCTTTCTGTTTCTCTTGCCGCTTTTCCTTCTACTGCTCCTTCTTCTGCTTCTCTTTCTGCTTCTACTCCTGTTTCTCCTTCTCCTTCTCCTTCTAGTTCTTCTGCTTTTCCTTCTGCTTCTCCTTCTGCTTCTGAATCTTCTGCTTCTTCTGCTACTGCCTCTGGTTCTTCTGTTTCTTCTGCTTCTCCTTCTGCTTTTGCTTCTCTTTCTGCTTCTGCTTCTCCTTCTGCTTCTCCACATTCTGCTTCTTCTGCTTCTCCTGCTTCTCCTTCTGCTTCATGTTCTGCTTTTGCTTTTTCGGCTTCTCCTG
>NW_012308938.1:0-2516 GCF_000151885.1 Dipodomys ordii | reverse complement strand
GCTTTTCCAGCTTCTACTGCTTCTGCTAGTCCTTCTGCTTCAGATTCTCCTTCTGCTTCTTAGACTTCTTCTCTTTCTTCTGCTTCTGCTTCTCCTGCTACTGCTTCTTCTGCTTCTCTTTCTTCTTCTCCTTCTGCTTCTCCTTATGCTCCTTCTCCTTCTTCTGTTTCTTCTTCTTCTGCTGCTTCTCCCGCTTCTGCTTCTTCTGCTTCTCCTGCTTGTCCTTCTCCTTCTACTTCTCCTTCTCCTTCTTCTCCTTCTCTTTCTGCTTCAGATTCTGCTTCTTCTGATTCTCCAAATTCTCCTTCTTCTTCTCCTTCTGTTTCTGCTTCTCTTTCTGCTTCTGCATCTCCTTCTGCTTCACCTTCTGCTGCTCTTTCTCCTTCTTCTGTTTCTCCATCTGCTTCTGCATCTTATGCTTCTTTATTTCTTCTGTTTCTGCTTCTCCTGCTTCTGCTTCTTATGCTTCTACTGCTTCTTCTGATTCTGCTTCTTCTGCTTCTACTTCTCTTTGTGCTTCTGCTTCTCCTGCTTGTTTTTCTGCTTCTTCTGCTTCTTCTCCTTCTGTTGCTTCTTCTAGTTCTCCTTCTCATTCTCTTTTTGCTTCGCCTTCTGCTTCTGCTTCTGCTTCTTCTGTTTCTCCTGCCTGAATTTCTGGTTCTACTTCTTCTGCTGCTACTCCTTCTGCTTCTGCTTCTACTTCTGATTCTGATTCTGCTTCTTCTGCTTCTTCTCTTTCGGCTTCTCCTGCTTCTGCTTCTTGTGCTTCTCCTGCTTCTCTTTCTGCTTCTCATTCCGCTTCTGCTTCTCCTTCTGCTTCTGCTTCTCCTCCTTCTCCTTCTCCTACTTCTGCTTCTCCTTCATCTTCTGCTTCTTCTGCTTCTCCTTCTGCATCTCCTTCTGCTTGTGCTTGTCCTTATGCTTCTTCTTCTGCCTCTGCTTCTCCTTCTCCTTCTTTTGCTTCTCCTTTTGCTTCTGCTTCTTCTGCTTTTCCTGCTTCTCCTTCTGCTTCTGCTTCTTCTGCTTCTCCTTCTGCATCTTCTTCTGCTTCTGCTTCTCCTTCTCCTTCTTCTGCTTCTCCTTCTTATTCTCCTTCTGCTTCTTCTTCTTCTGCTTTACCTGCTTCTCTTTCTGCTTCTCCTTCTGCTTCTCCTTCTGTTTCTCCTTCTCCTTCTTGTTCTTCTGCTTTTTCTTCTGCTTTTCCTACTGCTTCTGCTACAACTGCTACTGCTTCTACTTCTTTTTCTTCTACTTCTCCTTCTGCTTTTGATTCTCTTTCTGCTTCTGCTTCTCCTTCTGCTTCTCATTCTGCTTCTAAAGATTCTGCTTCTTCTGCTTCTCCTGCTTCTCCTTCTGCTTCAGGTTCTGCTTCTGCTTCTTCGGATTCTTATACTTCTGCTTCTCCTGCTTCTGCTTCTTCTGCTTCCCCTCCTTCTCTTTCTGCTTCTCCTTCTGCTTCTGCTTCTTGTCCTTCTCCTGTTTCTTCTGCTTGTTCTTCTCCTGTTTCTGCATTTCCTGCTTCTCCTTCTGCTGCTCTTTCTGTTTCTCCTGCCACTTTTCCTTCTACTGCTCCTACTTCTGCTTCTCTTTCTGCTTCTACTCCTGTTTCTCCTTCTCCTTCTCCTTCTAGTTCTTCTGCTTTTCCTTCTGCTTCTCCTTCTGCTTCTGAATCTTCTGCTTCTTCTGATACTGCCTCTGCTTCTTCTGTTTCTTCTGCTTCTCCTTCTGCTTTTGCTTCTCTTTCTGCTTCTGCTTCTCCTTCTGCTTCTCCAGATACTGCTTTTTCTGCTTCACCTGCTTCTCCTTCTGCTTAAGGTTCTGCTTCTGCTTCTTCGGCTTCTTCTGCTTCTGCTTCTCCTGCTGCTGCTTCTTCTGCTTCTCCTGCTTCTCTTTTTGCTTTTCCTTCTGTTTCTGCTTCTCCTTCTGCTTCTGCTTCTTCTCCTTCTTCTGTTTCTTCTGCTTCTGCTTCTCCTGCTTCTGCTTCTCCTGCTTCTCGTCCTGATTCTCCTTCTCTTCTTCTGCTTCTCCTTTTGCTTCTGCTTCTCCTTCTGCTTCTGCTTCAATTTCTCCTTCTGCTTCTCATTCTGCTTCTGCGTCTTCTGTTTCTTCTGCTTCTCCTGCTTCTGCTTCTCCTGCTTCTCCTACTTCTCGTGCTGCTTTTCCTTCTGCGTCTCTTTCTGCTTCTGCTTATCCTTTTGCTTCTCCTACTCCTAATCCTTCTCTCTCGCCTTCTCCGACTTCTTCTTCTTCTGCTTCTCTTGCTGCTTCTGCTTCTGCTTATTCTACTATTACTGTTTCTTCTGCTTCTGCTTCAGATTGTGCTTCTTCTGTTTCTCCTTCTGCTTCAGATTCTGCTTCTGCTTCTTCGGCTTCTCCTGTTTCTTCTGCTTCTCCTGCTTCTCTTTCTGCTTCTCCTTCGCTTCTGCTTCTCCTTCTGCTGCTGCTCTCTGTCTTCCCCTCAGTTTTGGTGATGCAGTGTCTCCAGAGGAGGTAGTATAGGCACACAGAACTCCTGA
>NW_012308937.1:0-2516 GCF_000151885.1 Dipodomys ordii | reverse complement strand
CAGGGGGACACAGCGGGGAACACAGCGAGGACACAGCAGGACCCAGCGGGACACATCGTCGATACAGCGGGGACACAACCGGACACAGTGGGTTACACAGCTGGGGACACAACGGGACACATCGGGGGACACAGCGAGGACACAGCGGAACACATCGTGGGACACAGCGAGGACACAGCGGGACACAGCAGGACACAGCGGGACACAGCGGGGACACAGCAGTAGACACAGCGGGACCGAGTGGGGGACACAGCGGGACACAGCGGGGACTCACCCGCGGACACAGTGGGGATCAAACTGGGACACCACGGGAAACAGCGAGACACAGCGAGGGACACAGCGGGGAACACAGCGAGGACACAGCAGGACCCAGCGGAACACAGCGCGACACAGCGGGATACAGCGGGGGACAAAGCGGGACACAGAGGGGGACACAGTGGGACACAGCTGGGAACACAGCGAGAACACAGCGAGACCCAGTGGGAAACAGCGTCAATAGAGCAGGGACAGAGCGGGACACAGCGGGGTACACAGCTGGGCACCCAAAGGGACACATCGGGGGACACAGCGTGGGACACAGTGAGGACACATCGGGACACAGCAGAACACAGTGGGGAACAGAGCGTGGGACACAGCGAGACACAGCGGGGACCAAGCTGGACACAGCGGGGTACACAGCGGGACACAGCGGGGACACAGTGGGGACACAGCGGGACTAAGCGGGACACAGCGGGGACACAGCAGGGGACCCATCGGGACCGAGCGGGGACACAGTGAGGACACAGCGGGGGACACAGTGGGGGTTATAGCAGACACAGCACGACACAGCGGGACACAGCGAAACACAGCGGGATACAGCGGGGGACACAGCGGGACACAGAGGGGGACATAGAGGGGTACACAGCGGGACACAGCTGGGACACAGCGAGACACAGCGGGACACAGCGTGTAAAATGCGGGAACATAGCGGGACACAGCGGGGTACACAGCTGGGACACAGCGAGGACACAGCGGGACACAGCGGGGACACAGCGAGTACACAGCGGGACACAGCCGGACACAGCAGGACACAGAGGGGAACACAGCGGTGGACACAACGGGTCAGAGCGGGACACAGCGGGGTACACAGTGGGACACATCAGGGATACAGCAGGGACACAGCGGGACACAGCGGGGGACAGAGCAGGATATAGCAGGGGACACAGCGGGACACAGCGAGTACACAGCGGGACACAGCCGGACACAGCAGGACACAGAGGGGAACACAGCGGGGGACACAGCGCATCAGAGCGGGACACAGCAGAGGACACAGCAAGGCCACAGCGGGACACAGCGGGACACAGCGGGGGACACAGCGGGACACCGCAGGACACAGGGGGACACAGCGGGATACAAAGGGGGACCCAGTGTTACACAGCGGGGACCCAGCGTTACACAGCGGGGACAGAGCAGTGGACACAGCAGGACACAGAGAGGAACAAAAGGGGGCACACAGAGCGACACAGCGGGGGACACAGCGGGACAAAGCGGGACACAGCGCGGACACAGCGGGACACAGCAGCGACATAGCGGAACACAGCGGGGGACACAGCGGGACACAGCCTGGGACAGAGCGGGACACAGCGTGGACACAGCGGGACACAGCGTGACACAGCAGTGACAAAGCGGCGACACAGCGGGACACAGCGGGACACAGCGGGACTCAGCGGGGGACAGAGGGGACACACCGGCGGACAACGCGGACACAGCAGGACAGCGCGGGGGTCACAGTGGGAAACAGCGGAGACACAGAGTGACACAGTGGGACACAGCGGGGGACAGAGCAGGACACAGCATGGACACAGTGGGACACAGCGGGAGACACAGCTGGGACACAGCGGGTCAACAGCGGGGACACAGTGGGGGACACAGCGAGGACATAGCGGGACACAGAGGGATACACAGCGAGGACACAGCGTGACACATGGGGACACAGCGGGACACAGCGGGGGACACAGAGAGGACACAGTGGGACACAAATGGGGACATAGCAAGGACACAGCGGAAAAGAGCGGGACACAGCGGGACACAGCAGGGGACACAGCGGGGACACAGCGGGACACAGTGGGGACACAGCGGGACACAGCGGGACACATCGGGGGACAGAGCAGGACACTGTGGGGTACACAGCGGGACACAAAGGGGCACAGCAGGGACACAGCGGGGGACACAGCGGGACACAGCGAGGACACAGCGGGACACAGTGTGGGATACAGCGGGGGACAGCGGTGACACACTGGCGGACAGCGGGGACACAGGGGGACACAGCGGGACACGGTGTGGGACACAGTGGGACACAGCGGGGGACACAGCGAAGACACAGCGGGACACAGCAGGGACACAGCGGGGGCCATCGGGGACACACATGGGGACAGCGGGGACACAACGGGACACAGCGGTGGACATCGGGGACACAGCGGGACACAGCGGGGACACAGCAGGGACACAGCGGGTCAGAGCTTGGACACAGTGGGGGA
>NW_012308936.1:0-2516 GCF_000151885.1 Dipodomys ordii | reverse complement strand
CCCGCTGTGTCCCCACTCTATCGACGCTGTTTCCCGCTGGGTCCCGCTGTGTCCTCTCTTTGTTCCCCGCTGTGTCCTGCTGTGTCCCCCGCTGTGTCTCTCGCTGTGTCCCGCTGTGTCCCCAGCTGTGTCCGGCTGTGTCCCGCTGTGTCCCCCGCTGTGTCCTTGCTGTGTCCCCGCTGTGTCCCGCTGTGTCCCGCAGTGTCCCCAGCTGTGTCCCGCTGTGTCCAACTTTGTCCTCGCTGTGTCCCCCGCTGTGTCCCGCTTTGTGCCTGCTGTGTACCCCGCCGTGTCCCTCTGTGTCCCCCGCTGTGTCCCGCTGTGTCCCCTGCTGTGTCCCCACTGTGTCACGCTGTGTTTCGCTGTGTCCGGCTGTGTCCTCGCTCTGTCTCCCTCAGTGTCCAGCTGTGTCTTCCCTGTGTCCCCCGCTGTGTCCCGCTGAGTCCCCTGCTGTGTCCCGCTGTGTCCCGCTGTGTCACGCTCTGTCCCCTCTGTGTCCCTCTGTGTCCAGCTCTGTCCCTGTTGTGAGTCCGCTGTGCCCCGCTGTGTACCCTTCTGTGTCCAGCTGTGTCCCCTCTGTGTCCCACTGTGTCCCTTCTCTTTCGCCCGCTGTCCACCGCTGTGTCCCCCGGCTGTGTCCAGCAGTGTCCCCGCTGTGTCCCGCTGTGTCCTACTGTGTCCCGTGGTGTCCCGCTTTTTCCCCTCTATGTCCCCTGCTGAGTCCCCTCTGTGTCCCCGCTGTGTCTAGGTGTGTCCTCGCTGTGTCCTCCGCTGTCTCCCGCTTTGTCCCACGCTGTGTCCTACTGTGTCCCTGCTGTGTCCGACTGTGTCCCCCGCTGTGTCCCGCTTTGTCCCGCTGTATCCCCCGCTGTGTCCTGCTGGGACCTGCTGTGTCCCCGCTGTGTCCCTGCTGTGTCCGGCTGTGTCCCCCGCTGTGTCCCGCTGGAGTCCCGCTGTGTACTCGCTGTGTTCCCCATTGTGTCCAGCTATGTACCCCTCTGTGTCCCTCGCTGTGACCCGCTGTGTCCAGCTGTGTACTGCTGTGTCCCCCGCTGAGTCCCGCTGTGTCCCCGCTGGGTCCCCCCTGTGTCCCCCGCTGTGTCCCGCTGTGTCCGGCTATGTCCTCCGCTGTGTCCCCCGCTGTGTCCCCCACAGTGTCAGCGCTGTGTCCCGCGGTGTCCTCGCTGTGTCCCCCGCTGTCTCCCGCTCTGTACCCCGCTGTGTCTCAAGCTTTGTCCCCGCTGTGTCCCACTGTGTCCCGCTGTGTCCCGCTGTGCCCCCACTGTGTCCCGTTGTGTTCACAGCTGTGTATCACGCTGTGTAACGCTGTGTCCCCGCTGTATCGACGCTGTGTACCGCTGGGTCCCGCTGGGTCCTCGCTGTGTTCCCCGCTGTGTCCCGCTATGTCCCCCACTGTGTTCCCCGCTGTGTCCCTATGTGTCCCACGCTTTGTCCCCCTGTGTCCCCGCAGTTTCCCCGCTGTGTCCCGCTGTTTCCCACTGTGTTCTGTGGTGTCCCGCTTTGTCCCCCGCTGTGTCCCCCGGTGAGTCGCCGCTGTGTCCCCGCTTTGTCCCGCTGAGTCCTCCATGTGTCCCCCGCTGTGTCCCGCTGTGTCCCCCGCTGTGTCCCGCTGTGTCCACTGCTGGGACCCGGCTGTGGCTCTCTGTGTCCCTCTGTGTCCCGCTGTGTCCTCACTGTGTCCCACTCTGTGTTCCGCTGTGTCCTCGCTCTGTCCCCCGCTGTGTCCCGCTGTGTCCCCCGCTGTGCCCTGCAGTGTCCCGCTCTGTCCCGCTGTGCCCTCGCTGTGTCCCGCTGTGTCCCGCTGTGTCCCCCACTGTTTCCCCTGCTGTGTCCGGCTTTGTCCCCCACTGTGTCCCGCTCTGTCCCCCTCTGTGTCCCGCTGTGTCCCCCGCTGTGTCCCACTGTGTCCCCGCAGTGTCACTGCTGTTTCCTGCTGTGTTCCGCTGTGTTCTGTGGTGTCCCTCTTTGTCTCCCGCTGTGTCCCCCGCTGTGTCCCGCTGTGTCCAACTGTGTCCCGCTCTGTCCCCGCTGTGTCCCGCTGTGTCCCACTGCGTCCCGCTGTGTCCCGCTGTGCCCCCACTGTGTCCCGTTGTGTCCACAGCTTTGAACTATGCTGTGTAACGCTTTGTCTCCGCTGTATCGACGCTGTGTCCCGCTGGGTCCCGATGTGTCCTCGCTGTGTTCCCCGCTGTGTCCAGCTGTTTCCCCCACTTTGTCCCCCACTGTGTCCTCGCTGTGACCCCCAATGTGTCCCTCTGTGTCCCGCTGTGTCCTCGCTGTGTCACCCTCTGTGTCCCGCTGTGTCCCCCGCCGTGTCCCGCTGAGTCCCGCTGTGTCCCGCTGCGTCCCCGCTGTGTCCCGATGTGTCCCGCTTTGTCACCCACTGTGTCCCGCAATGACCCCGCTGTGTCCCACTGTGTTCCACAGTGTCCCGAGATGTCCCGCTTTGGCCCCGCTGTGTCCCCGGCTGAGTCTCGCTGTGACCCCACTGTGTC
>NW_012308935.1:0-2516 GCF_000151885.1 Dipodomys ordii | reverse complement strand
GTGTCCCCGCTGTGTTCCCGCTGTGTCCCGCTGAGTCCCGCTGTGTCCCCATTGTGTCAATCTGTGTCTGCTGTGTCCTCGCTTGTCCCCTGCTGTGTCCCACTGTGTCCCCGCTGTGTCCCCCGCTGTGTCCCGCTGTGTCCCCTTTGTCCCCCAGTGTGTCCCTGCTGTCCCCCGCTGTGTCCCCCGCTGTGTCCCCGCTGTATCCCTCTGATTCCCACTGTGTCCTCGCTTGTCCCCTGCTGTGTCCCGCTGTGTCCTTGCTGTGTCCCTCGGTATCCAGCTGTGTCCACCGCTCTGTCCCACGCTGAGTCCCCCGCTCTATCCCTGCTGTGTCCCTGCTGTGTCCCCGCTATGTCCCGCTGTGTCCCGCTGTGTCCTCGCTGTGTCCCCTGCTGTCTCCTGCTCTGTCCCCCGCTGTGTCTCACGCTTTGTCCCCGCTGTGTCCTGCTGTGTCCCTGCTGTGTCCCGCTGTGTGCCACTGTGTCCCTGCTGTGTTCCCGCTGTGTCCCGCTGTGTCCCGCTGTGTCAGCGCTATGTCCCGGTTGTGTCCCCCGCTGTGTCCTGCTGTGTCCCGCTGTGTCGACGCTGTCACCCACTGTGTCCCCCACTGTATCCGGCTGTGTCCCGCTGGGTCACCCGCTGTGTCCCGCTGTGTCCCAGCTGTGTCCAACTGTGTCCCGCTATGTCCCCGCTGTGTCCCGCTTTGTCCTCGCTGTGTCCCCGCTGTGTCCCGCTGTGTCCCAGCTGTGTCCAACTGTGTCCCGCTATGTCCCCGCTGTGTCCCGCTTTGTCCTCGCTGTGTCCCCGCTGTGTCCCGCTGTGTCCCCCTGTGTCCCGTGGTGTCGTGCTTTGTATCCAGCTGTGTCACCCGGTGAGTCCCCGCTGTGTCTCCGCTGTGTCCCTCGCTGTGTCCCGCTGTGTCCCGCTGTGTCCCCCGCTGTATCCCTGCTGTGTCCCCGGTGTGTCCCTACGTGTCTTCGCTGTGTCCCACTCGGTCCCACTCTGTCCCTGCTGTGTCCCGCTGTCTCCCGCTGTGTCCCCACTGTGTGCCCGCTTTGTCCCGCTGTGTACACCGCTGGATCCAGCTGTGTCCCCGCTGTGTCCCGCTGTGACCCCTCTCTGTCCCCTGCTGTCCCCCGCTGTGTCCAGCTGTGTCCCGCTGTGTCCCCCGCTTTGTCCCGCTGTGTCCCTGCAGCGTCCCCGCTGTGTCCCGCTGTGTCACACTATGTCCCGTGGTGTCCTGCTTTGTTCCCCGCTGTGTCCTTCTGTGTCCCCCGCTGTGTCCTGCTTTGTCCCCCGCTGTGTCCCGTTGTGTCCCACTGTGTCCCCCGCTGTGTCCCCCGCTGTGTCCCGCTGTGTCCCCATTGTGTCCCTGCTGTCCCCCGCTGTGTCCCCCGCTGTGTCCCCGCTGTTTCCCTCTGAGTCTCGCTGTGTCCTCGCTTGATACCTGCTGTGTCCCGCTGTGTCCTTGCTGTGTCCCTCTGTGTCCAGCTGTGTCCACCGCTCTGTCCCCCGCTGAGTCCCCCACTCTATCCCGGCTGTGTCCCCGCTGTGTCCCGCTATGTCCCGCTGTGTCCCGCTGTGTCCTCGCTGTGTCCCACTCTATCCCGCTGTGTCCCCCGCTGTATCCCACTGTGTACCTGCTGTGTGCCCCTCTGTGTCCTGCTGTGTCCCCCACTGTGTCCCGCTGTGTCGCCCTCTGTGTCCCTCTGTGTCCACCGCTGTGTCCCCGCTGTGTCCCGCTGTGTACCCCGCTATGTCCCGCTGTGTCCCCCACTGTTTCCCGCTGTGTCCCCACTGTGTTCCCGCTGTGTCCCCCGCGGTGCTCCACTGTGTCCCCGCTCTGTTCACCGCTCTGTCCCCCACTGTTTCCCGCTGTGTCCCCCGCTACGTCCCGCTGTGTCCCTGCTGTGTCCCGCTGTGTCCCCTGCTGTGTCCCTCGCTGTATCCCACAGTGTCCCCCGCTGAGTCCCCCGCTGTATCCCCGCTGTTTCCGCTGTGTCCAGCTTGGTCCCCCGCTGTGTCCCCCACTGTGTCCCTCAGTGTCCCTGCTGTGTCCCCGCTGTGTCCCCGTTGTCCCCAGGTGTGTCCCCGCTGTCCCCCGCTCTGTCCCGCTGTGTCCCGCTGTGTCCCCACTGTCCCCCGCTGTGTCTCGCTGTGTCTTCGATGTTTCCCTGCTGTGTCCCTCTGTGTACTGTTGTGTCCCCTGCTGTGTCCTCCGCTGTGCCCCGCTGTGTCCAGCTGTGTCCCCGGCTGTGTTCCCCGCTGTGTCCCCCGCTGTGTTGCCCACTGTGTCCCCGCTGTGTCCCCTGCTGTGTACTCGCTGTTTCCCCCGATGTGTCAATGCTGTGTCCTGGCTGTGTCCCTCTGTTTCCCGCTGTGTCCCCCTCAGTTTCCCAAGCTGTGTCCCCACTGTGTCCCCCTCTGTGTCCATTTGTGTTCTGCTGTGTCCCCCGCTGTGTCCCGCTGTGTCCCCGCAATTGTCCCCCACTGTGTCCCGCTCTTTCCCCGCT
>NW_012308934.1:0-2516 GCF_000151885.1 Dipodomys ordii | reverse complement strand
TGCAGAAGGAGAAGCAGGAGAAGCAGAAAAAGCAGAAGCAGAAGGAGAAGGAGAAGTAGGAGAAGGAGAAGGAAGAGCCGCAGAAGCAATAGGAGAAGCAGAAGGAGAAGCAGAAGCAGATTGAGAAGCAGAAAGAGAAGCAGTAGAAGAAGAAGAAGCAGGAAAAGCAGAAGCAGCAGAAAGAGAAGAAGAAGAAGAAGAAGAAGAAGAAGAAGAAGAAGAAGAAGAAGAAGAAGAAGAAGAAGAAGAAGAAGAAGAAGAAGAAGAAGAAGAAGAAGAAGAAGAAGGAGAAGAAGGAGAAGGAGAAGGAGAAGGAGAAGCAGTAGAAGCAGAAGAAGCAAAAGCAGGAGAAGCAGAAGCCGAAGAAAAAGAATAAGCATAAGAAGCAGAATCAGAGGGAGAAGCAGAAGAAGGAGAAGCAGAAGCAGAAGAAGCAGCAGAAGGAGAAGCAGAAGCAGAAGAAGATGCAGAAGGAGAAGCAGGAGAAGCAGAAAACGGAGAAGGAGAAGGCGAAAGAGAAGGATTAGGAGTAGGAGAAGCAAAAGGATAAGCAGAAGCAGAAAGAGACGCAGAAGGAGAAGCAGCACGAGAAGTAGGAGAAACAGGAGAAGCAGAAGCAGGAGAAACAGAAGAAACAGGAGACGCAGGAGCAGAATGAGAAGCAGAAGAAGAAATTGAAGCAGAAGCAGAAGGAGAAGCAGAAGAAGGATAAGGAGAAGCAGAAAGAGAAGCAGAACGAGAAGCAGGAGTAGCAGAAGCAGGAGAAGCAGAAGCAGAAGAAACAGAAGAAGGAGAAGAAGCAGAAGCAGAAGGGGAAGCAGAAACAGAAGGAAAAGCAGAAAGAGAAGCAGGAGAAGCAGAAGAAGCAGCAGCAGGAGGAGCAGAAGCAGAAGAAGCCGAAGTAGCAGAAGCAGAACCTGAAGCAGAAGGAGAAGCAGGAGAAGCAGAAGAAGCAGAATCTGGAGAAGCAGAAGGAGAAGCAGAAGGAAAAGCAGAAGAACGAGAAGGAGAAGGAGAAACAGAAGGAGAAGCAGAAAGAGAAGCAGAAGAAGGAGCAGGAGAAGGAAAAGCAGCAGGAGAAGCAGAAAGCGCAGCAGAAGGAGAAGCAGGAGATGCAGAAACAGGAGAAGCAGAAGCAGAAGAAACAGGAGAAAGACAAGAAGCAGAAGGAGAAGCAGAAACAGAAGGAGAAGCAGAAAGAGAAGGAGGGGAAGCAGAAGAAGCAGAAGCAGGAGAAGCAGATGCATAAGAATCCGAAGAAGCAGAAGCAGAACCTGAAGCAGAAGGAGAAGCAGGAGAAGCAGAAGAAGCAGAATCTGGAGAAGCAGAAGGAGAAGCAGAAGCAGAAAGAGAATCAAAAGGAGAAGGAGAAGCAGAAGAAACAGAAGAAGTAGAAGCAGTAGCAGTTGTAGCAGAAGCAGAAGGAGAAGCAGAAGGAAAAGCAGAACAAGAAGGAGAAGGAGAAACAGAAGGAGAAGCAGAAGGAGAAGCAGAAAGAGAAGCAGGTAAAGCAGAATAAGAAGAAGCAGAAGGAGAATCAGAAGGAGAAGCAGAAGAAGGAGAAGGAGAAGCAGAAGCAGAAGAAGATGCAGAAGGAGAAGCAGGAGAAGCAGAAGAAGCAGAAGCAGAAGGAGAAGCAGGAAAAGCAGAAGAAGCCGAAGCAAAAGGAGAAGCAAAAGAAGGAGAAGGAGAAGCAGAGGCAGAAGAAGAAGCATAAGGACAAGCACAAGCAGAAGGAGATGCAGAAGGAGAAGCAGGAGAAGCAGGAGAAGCAGAAGCTGAAGGAGAAGCAGAAGTAGGGGAAGGAGAAGGAGGAGAAGCAGAAGGACAAGCAGAAGCGGAATGAGAAGCAGAAAGAGAAGCAGGAGAAGCACAAGATGCAGAAGCAGGAAAAGCCGAAAGAGAAGAAGTAGAAGAAGCAGAAACTGAAGCAGAAGGAGAAGCAGAAGCAGAAGGAGAAGCAGCAGAAGAAGTAGAACCAGAAATTCAGGCAGGAGAAACAGAAGAAGCAGAAGCAGAAGCAGAAGGAGAAGCAAAAAGAGAAGCAGAAAGAGAAGTAGAAGAAGCAGCAGAAGGAGAAGCAGCAGAAGAAGCAGAAAAACAAGCAGGAGAAGCAGAAGAAGCAGAAGCAGAAGAAGAAGCAGTAGAAGCATAAGAAGCAGAAGCAGGAGAAGCAGAAGCAGAAGAACTAGAAGAAGCATAAGAAGCAGAAGCAGAAGCAGAGGGAGAAACAGAAAAAGGAGAAGGAGCAGCAGAAGGTGAAGCTGAAGGAGATGGAGAAGCAGAAAGAGAAGCTGAAACAGAAGGAGAAGAAGAAGGATTAGTTGGAGAATCAGAAGAAGCTGAAGCTGAAAGAGAAGCAGAAGAAGAAGTAGGAGAAGCAGAATCTGAGGAAAGGAAGGAGAAGCTGAATAAGCAGAAGCGGGAGAAGCTTAAGAAGAAGAATATACTGATTAAGGAGATTGAGCAGAATGAGAAGTGAAGCATAAGGAGAAGCTGAATGAGAAGCAGAAGAA
>NW_012308933.1:0-2516 GCF_000151885.1 Dipodomys ordii | reverse complement strand
TCGTTCTTCTGCTTTTCCTTCTGCTTCTCCTTCTGCTTCTACATCTTCTGCTACTGCCTCTACTTCTTCGGTTTCTTCTGCTTCTCCCTATGCTTCTCCTTCTGCTTTTGCTTCTCTTTCTGCTTCTGCTTCTCCTTTTGCTTCTCCAGATTCTGCTTCTTCTGCTTCTCCTGTATCTCCTTATGCTTCAGGTTCTGCTTGTGCTTCTTTGGCTCCTTCTGCTTCTGCTTCTCCTACTGCTGCTTCTTCTGCTGCTCCTGCTTCTATTTCTGCTTTTCCTTCTGTTTCTGCTTCTGCTTCTGCTTCTTCTCCTTCTTATGTTTTTTCTGCTTCTGCTTCTCCTGCTTCTGCTTCTCCTGCTTCTCGTTGTGCTTCTCTTTCTGCTTCTCTTTCTGCTTCTCCTTCTACTTCTTCAGCTTCTCCTTCTGCTTCTCCTTCTCCTTCTGCTTCAATTTCTCCTTCTGCTTCTCATTCTGCTTCTGCGTCTTCTGTTTCTTCTGCTTCTCTTGCTTCTGCTTCTCCTGCTTCTCCTACTTCTCGTGCTGCTTCTCCTTCTGCGTCTCTTTCTGCTTCTGCTTATCCTTTTGCTTCTCCTACTCCTAATCCTTCTCTTTCGCCTTCTCCTTCTTGTTCTTCTGCTTGTCCTGGTGCTTCTGCTTCTGCTTATTCTACTATTTCTGTTTCTTCTGCTTCTGCTTCAGATTGTGCATCTTCTGTTTCTCCTTCTGCTTCAGATTCTGCTTCTGCTTCTTCGGCTTCTCCTGTTTCTTCTGCTTCTGCTTCTCCTGCTTTTTCTGCTTCTCCTGCTTCTCTTTCTGCTTCTCCTTCTGCTTCTGCTTCTCCTTCTGCTTCTGCTTCTGCTCTTCTCCTTCTTCTGTTTCTTTTGCTTCTGTTTCTTCTTCTTCTTCTTCTTCTGTTTCTTCTGATTCTACTTCTGCTTCTCCTTCTTCTCCTTCTCTTTCTGCTTCTTCTGATTCTCCTGCTTCTCCTTCTTGTTCTCCTTCTGTTTCTGCTTCTCTTTCTGCGTCTTCTTCTCCTTCTGCTGCTCCTTCTCCTTCTCCTTCTTCTGCTTCTCTCACTGCTTCTGCTTCTGCTTCTTTTGCTTATTCTTTTTCTTCTGCTTCAGCTTCTCCTGCTTCTGCTTCTTCTGCTTCTACTGCTTCTCCTTATACTTCTCCTTATGCTTCTCCTTATGCTTCTCCTTATGCTGCTGCTTCTTTTTCTTCTTCTTCTTCGTCTTCTTCTTCTTCTCTTTCTTCTGCTTCTGCTTTTCCTGCCTCTTCTGCTTCTACTGCTTCTCTTTCTGCTTCTTGTCCTTCTCCTGTTTCTTCTCCTTCTGCTTATCCTGCTTCTGCTTCTTCTGCTTTTCCTGCTTCTCTTTCTGCTTCTCCTGCTTCTGCTCCTTCTCCTTCTTTTCTTCTTCTTCTGCTTCTCCCGCTTGTGCTTCTTCTGCTTCTCCTGCTTCTCGTTCTGCTTCTCTTCGTTGGCTTCTCTTTCTATTTCTGCTTCTGCTTCTTCTGATTCTGATTCTTCTCCTTCTTCTTCTCCTTCTGCTTCTGCGTCTTCTGCATTTCCTGCTTCTCCTTCTGCATCTCCTTCTGCTTGTGCTTTTCCTTCTGCTTCTTCTTCTGCTCCGGCTTCTCCTTCTCCTTCTTCTGCTTCTCCGTCTGCTTCTGTTTCTTCTGCTTTTCCTGCTTCTCCTTCTGCTTCTCCTTCTATTTCTCCTTCTCGTTCTTCTGCTATTCCTTCTGCTTCTCTTTCTGCTTCTGCATCTTCAGCTTCTTCTGCTACTGATTCTGCTTCTTCTGTTTCTTCTGCTTCTCCTTCTGCTTTTGCTTCTCTTTCTGCTTCTGCTTCTCCTTCTGGTTCTCCTTCTTCTTCTCCAGATTCTGCTTCTTCTGCTTCTCCTGATTCTCCTTCTGCTTTAGGTTCTGCTTTTGCTTCTTTGTCTCCTTCTGCTTCTATTTCTGCTTCGCCTTCTGTTTCTGCTTCTCTTTCTGCTTCTGCTTCTTCTCCTTCTTCTATTTCTTCTGATTCTGCTTCTCCTGCTTCTGCTTCTCCTGCTTCTCCTTCTGTTTCTCTTTATGCTTCTCCTTCTGCTTCTCCTTCTTCTGCTTCTACTACTGATTCTGCTTCTTCTGCTTCTGCATCTTCTGCTTCTTCTGCTACTGCCTCTGCTTCTTCTGTTTCTTCTGCTTCTCCTTCTCCTTCTCCTTCTGCTTATGCTTCTCATTCTGCTTCTGATTCTCCTTCTGCTTCTTCTGCTTCTCCATATTCTGCTTCTTCTGCTTCTCCTTCTGCTTCAAGTTCTGCTTCTGCTTCCTCAGCTTCTTCTGCTTCTGCTTCTCCTGCTGCTGCTTCATCTGCTTCTCCTGCTTCTCTTTCAGCTTTTCCTTCTGTTTCTGCTTCTCCTTCTGCTTCAGCTTATTCTCCTTCTTCTGTTTCTTCTGCTTCTGCTTCTCCTGCTTCTCCTGCTACACATTGTGCTTCTCATTGAGATGCTCTATCTGCTTCAA
>NW_012308932.1:0-2516 GCF_000151885.1 Dipodomys ordii | reverse complement strand
CAGCAGGACACAGCGGGGAACACAGCGAGGACACAGCGTGGACACAGCGGGACACAGCGTCGATACAGCGGGCACACAGAGTTACACAGCGTGGTACACAGCGGAGGACACAGTGGGACACAGTGGGCTACCCAGTGAGGACACAGCGGGAACAACAGGGGACACAACGAGGACACAGCGGGGGACACAGCGGGGGACACAGCGGGACACAGTGGGAAACACAGCGAGGACACAGCGGGACACAGCGGGACACAGCATCGATACAGCGGGGACGCAGCGTTACACAGCGTGGTACACACTGTGGACACAACGGGACACAGTGGGGGCACAGCCGGACACAGCGGGACACAGTGGGACACAGCGGGGACAAAGCGTGAGACACAGCGGGGGCAGAGAGGGAGACAGCAGGGGACACAGCGAGGAAAGAGCGGGACACAGCGGTGACACAGCGGGGACTCAGCGGGGGACACAGTGGGACACAGCGGGGGACACAGCGGGACCCAGCGGGGGACACTGCGGGACACAGTGTGGGACAGAGCGTGGGACACAGCGAGACACAGCGGGGACAAAGCTGGACACAGCGGGGTACACAGAGGGACACAGCAGGGACAAAGCGTGAGACACAGCGGGGGACAGAAGGGAGACAGCAGGGGACACAGCGAGGAAACAGCGGGACACAGCGGTGACACAGCGGGTACTCAGGGGGGGACACAGCGGGACACAGAGGGGGACACAGCGGGACACAGCGGGGACACAGCGTCGATACAGCAGGGACACAGCGAGACACAGCGGGAAACACAGGAAGGAAACAGCGGGACCTAGTGGGACACAGAGTCGATAGAGCGGGACACAACGGGGTAAACAGCTAGGGACACAACGAGACACAGCGGGGGACACAGCGAGGACACAGCGGGACAAAGCGGGACACAGCGGGGGACACAGCGGGACCCAGCGGGAGACCCAGCGAGGACACAGCAGGACACAGCGGGGGACACAGGGGGACACAGCGGGGAACACAGCGGGGGACACAGCGGGACACAGCGAGGAACACAGCAAAAGACACAGCTGGGGACACAGCGGGACACAGCGTCGATACATCGGGCACACAGTGTTACACAGCATGGTACACAGCTGTGGACACAACGGGACACAGTGGGGGCACAGCTGGACACAGCGGGACACAGTGGGACACAGCGGGGACAAAGCGTGAGACACAGCGGAGGACAGAGCTGGAGACAGCGGGGGACACAGCGGGGGACACAGCAGGACACAGTGGGGAACACAGCGAGGACACAGCGTTACACAGCGTGGTACACACTGTGGACACACCGGGACACAGTGGGGGCACAGTCGGACACAGCGGGACACAGTCGGACACAGCACAGCGGGGACAAAGCGTGAGACACAGCGGGGGACAGAGAGGGAGACAGCAGGGGACACAGCGAGGAAACAGCGGGACACAGCGGTGACACAGCGGGGACTCAGCGGGGGAAACAGTGAGACACAGCGGGGGACACAGCGGGACACAGCGGGGGAAACTGCGGGACACAGTTTGGGACAGAACGTGGGACAAAGCGAGACACAGCGGGGACAAAGCTGGACACAGCGAGGTACACAGAGGGACACAGCAGGGACACAGCGGGGAAACAGCGTGACACAAAAGGACACCGCTGGACACAGCGGGGTACACAGCGGGACACAGCGGGCACACAGCGGGGACACAGAGGGACACAGCGGGGACAGAGCGGGACACAGTCGGACACAGCGGGACACAGCGGGGGACACAGCGGGACACAGCGGGGGACCCAGCGAGGACACAGCGGGACAAAGCGGGGGACACAGCGAGGACACAGCAGTGGACACAACGGGGGACACAGCAGGACACAGCGGGGAACACGGCGAGGACACAGCGGGACACAGTGGGAAACACTGCGAGGTCACAGCGGGGGACAAAGCGGGACAACACGGGACACAGTGTGACACAGTGGGACACAGCGGGGACACTGCAGGGGCACAGCGGGACAAAGCGGGCGACAGAGCAAGACACAGCAGGGGACACATCGGGGGTCAGTAGGGGACTGAGAGGGGACACAGCGGGACACAGCGGGGGACACAAAGGGGTACACAGCGGGACACAGCCGGAAACACAGCGCGGACACAGCGGGACACACCGGGACACAGCGTCAATACAGCGGGGACAGAGAGGGTCACAGCAGGGACACAGCGGGACACAGTGGGACACAGCGGGGGACACAGCGGGACACAGCGGGGACACAGCGGGACACAGCGAGACACAGCGGGGACACAGCGGAACACAGCGTGGGACACAGCGAGGACACAGCAGGACACAGCGGGACACAGCGGCGACACAGCAGGGACACAGCAGGGACACAGCGGGGACACAGCGGGGGACACAGCAGGACACAACGGGGAACACAGCGAGGACCCAGCGGGACCCAGCAGGACACAGCGTCGATACAGCGGGGACACAGCAGAACACAGCGGGGTACAGAGCT
>NW_012308931.1:0-2516 GCF_000151885.1 Dipodomys ordii | reverse complement strand
GGGACACAGCAGGGGACACAGCGGGACACAGCGGGGGACACAGCGGGACACAGCGGGACACAGTGGGGACAAAGCGGGGGACAAAGCGGGGACACAGCGGGACACAGCGGGACAAAACGGGACACAGCTGGACACAGCGGGGACACAGCAGGGGACACAGCGGGACTCAGCTGGGGACACATCAAAGGACACAGCGGGTGAAACAGCGGGGGAAACAGCGGGAAACAGCGGGGGACACAGCGAGGACACAGCAGGACACAGCGGGGTACACAGAGGCAGACACAGCGGTACACATCGGGACACAGGGGGGACACAGCGGGACACAGCGGGACACAGCGGGGACACAGCAGGACACAGCGGGGACACAGCGGGAACACAGCGGGACACAGCGTGGGACACAGAGGCGGACACAGCAGAACACAGCGGACACAGCGCGACACAGCGGGACACAGCGGGAACAGAGCGGGACCCAACGGGGACACAGCGGGCACACAGCGGGACACAGCGGGGGACACAGAGGCGGACACAGCAGAACACAGCGTGACACAGCGCGACACAGCGGGACACAGCGGGGACACAGCGAGACACAGTGGGACACAGCGGGGAACACAGCGGCGGACACAGCGGGACACAGAGGGACACAGTGGGGGACACAGCATGGACACAGCAAGTCACAGCGGGGAAATAGTGGGGGACACAGCGGGGGACACAGCAGGATACAGAGGGACACAGCGAGGACACAGCTGGACAAAGGAGGGCACAGCGGGGACACTGCGGGGAAACAGCGGCGGACACAGTGGGACACTGCGGGCACACAGAGGGACTTAGCGGTTACACAGTGAGGACACACCAGGGAAACAGCGGGGACACAGCGAGGACACAGCGGGACACAGCGGGACACAGAGGGGACACAGAGGGGGACAGCAGGGAGACACAGTGGGGACACAGCGGGGACACATCGGTACACAGCGGGACACGGGGTACACAGCAGGACACAGCGGGACACAGCGGGAAACACAACCGGACACAGCGGGGGACACAGCGGGACACAGCGGGGGACACATCAAAGGACACAGTGGGGTGACACAGCGGGGGAAACAGCGGGGGACACAGCGAGGACACAGCAGGACACAGCGTGAGACTCAGCAGGACACAGCAGGGTACACAGAGGCAGACACAGCGGTATACATCGGGACACAGCGGGGACACAGCGGGACACAGTGGGGGACACAGCGGGGGACACAGCGGGACACAGCTGGGGACACAGCGAGGACACAGCGGGACACAGCTGGACAAAGCGGGACACAGTGGGGACAGAGTGGGACACAGCGGGGACACAGCGGGGGACAAAGCGGGGACACAGCGGGGACACAGCAGTGACACACTGGGGACACAGCTGGGACACAGCGGGACACAGCAGCGACACAGCGGAACACAGTGGGGGACACAGTGGCACACAGCCTGGGACAGAGCGGGACACAGCGTGGACACAGTGGGACACAGCGAGACACAGCAGTGACAAAGCGGCGACACAGCGGGACACATCGGGACACAGCGGGACACAGCAGGGGACAGAGGGGACACACCGGTGGACAAGGGGGACACAGCAGGACAGTGCAGGGTTCACAGTGGGAAACAGCGGGGACACAGGGGGACACAGGGGGCGACACAGAGGGACACAGCGGGACACAGTGGGACAGAGCGGGGACACATCGGGGACAAAGCGGGGGACACAGTGCGGGACACAGCAGGGGACAAAGCGTGGGACAGTGGGGACACAGAGGGACACAGCAGGACACAGCGGGGACACAGCGGGGACACAGCGGGACACAGCGGGGACACAGCGGGGTCACAGCGGGACACAGCTGGGGACAGAGGCGGACACAGCAGAACACAGCGGGACACAGCGCGCCACAGCGGGACACAGCGGGGACACAGCGAGGACACAGCGGGACACAGGAGGACACAGCGGGGACACAGCGGGGAAACAGCGGCGGACACAGTGGGACACTGCGGGCACACAGAGGGACTTAGCGGTTACACAGTGAGGACACCCCAGGGACACAGCGGGACACAGTGGGGACACAGCGGGACACACCGGGGACACAGCAGGGACACAGCGGGACACAGCGAGGACACAGCGGAGACACAGCAGGATATAGCGGGACCCAGCGGGGACACAATGGGGATACAGCGGGACACAGCAG
This sequence comes from Dipodomys ordii, assembly GCF_000151885.1. NCBI lineage: Eukaryota > Metazoa > Chordata > Mammalia > Rodentia > Heteromyidae > Dipodomys > Dipodomys ordii. Next base: position 309 of record NW_012308931.1, on the reverse strand, counting down.
GAGACACAGCAGGGGACACCGCGGGGGACAGCGGGGACACAGAGGGACACAGCAGGACACAGCGGGGACACATCAAGGACACAACGGGACACAGCGGGATACAGCGCGGGACACAGCAGTGGACACAGCGGGACACAGCGGTGGACACAGCGGGACACAGCGGGACACAGCGGGGACAAAGCGGGGGACAAAGGGGGAAACAGCAGAACACAGCGGGACAAAACGGGACACAGCTGGACACAGCGGGGACACAGCAGGTGACACAGCTGGGGACAGCGGGGACACAGCCGGACAAAGCAGGACACAGCG
>NW_012308930.1:0-2516 GCF_000151885.1 Dipodomys ordii | reverse complement strand
CATGCGACCCCCACTGAGTCCCCGCTGTGTCACCGCTGTGTCCCGCTGTGTCCTCGCTGTGTCCCCCGCTGTCTCCCTCTCTGTTCCCCGCTGTGTCGCGCTGTGTCCCGCTGTGTCCCCTGCTGTGTCCCGCAGTGTCTCGCTGTGCCCCCACTCTGTCCCGTTGTGTCCACAGCTGGGTACCACGCTGTGTAACACTGTGTCCCCGGTGTATCGACGCTGTGTCCTGCTGGGTCCCGCTGTGTCCTCGCTGTGTTCCCCGCTGTGTCCCACTGTGTCCCCAGCTGTGTCCCCCGCTGTGTCCCGCTGTGTCCTCGCTGGGTCCCCCGCTGTGTCCCGCTGTGTCCCCCGCTGTGTTCCGCTGTGTCCCGCTATGTCCCGCTCGGTCCCTGCTGTGTCCCGCTCTGTCCCCTCTGTGTACCCGCTGTGTCCCGCTGTGTACTCTGTTGTGTCCAGCTGTGTCACCGCTGTGTCTCGTTTGTCCCCTCTCTGTCTCCGCTGTCCCCCGCTGTGTCCCCCGCTGAGTCCCGCTGTGTCCCGCTGTTTCCCCCGCTTTGTCCCGCTGAGTCCCCTCTGTGTTGCCGCTGTGTCCCGCTGTGTCCTCGCTATGTCCCACTATGTTCCCGCAGTGTCCCCGCTGTGTACCGCTGTGTCCCGCTGTGTCCCCCGCTTTGTCCCCCGCTATGTCCTGCTGTGTCCCCCGCTGTGTCCCGCTCTGTCCTTGCTGTTTCCCCCACTGTGTGCCGCTGTGTCCTCGCTGTGTCCCCTGCTGTGTCCCGCTGTGTCCTTTTGTGTCACGCTGTTTCCCCGCTGTGTCCCTGCTGTGTCCCTCTGTGTACCCCGCTGTGTCCAGTTTTGTCCCCTCTGTGTCTCGCTGTGTCCCACGCTCTGTCCCACACTGTCCCGCCTTGTCCCGCTACCCCGCTGTGTCCCACTATGTTCCCGCAGTGTTCCCGCTGTGTACCGCTCTGTCCCGCTTTGTCCTCGCTGTGTCCCCCGCAGTGTCCCGTTGTGTCCCCAGCTGTGCACCCCGCTGTGTCCCGCTGTGTCTCCGCTGTAACGACGCTGGGTCCTGCTGGGTCCCGCTATGTACTCCCTATGTTCCCTGCTGTGTCCCGTTGTGTCCCCAGCTGTGTACCTCACTGTGTCCCACTGTGTCCCCGCTGTATCAACGCTGGGTCCCGCTGGGTCCCTCTGTGTCCTCCCTGTGTCTCCCACTGTGTCCCGCTATGTCCGCCACTGTGTCCCGCTGTGTCTACTGCTTTGTCGCCGCTGTGTCCCGCTGTGTCCCGATGTGTCCTCGCTCTGTCCCACGCTGTGTTCTGCTTTGGCCTCACTGTTTTCCCCGCTGTGTACCCCTCTGTGTCCCCTGCTGTTTCCCGCTGTGTCCCCCGCTGTGTCCCTGCTGTGTCCCCGCTGTGTCCCGCTGTGTCCCGCTGTGTAATGCTGTGTCCCCCGCTGAGTCCCACTGTGTCCCCGCTGTGTCCCAATGTGTCCTCGCTCTGTCCCCCGCTGTGTACCACTGTGTCCTTCCTGTGCCCCCCGCTGTGTCCCGTTGTGTCCCGCTGTGTCCCCCGCTGTGGCCCCCCCTATGTCCCGTTGTGTCCACCGCTGTGTCCTGCTCTGTCCTTGCTGTGTCCCCCACTGTGTGCCGCTGTGTCCTCGCTGTGTCCCCCGCTGTGTCCCACTGTGTCCTTTTGTGTCACGCTGTTTCCCCGCTGTTTCCCTGCAGTGTCCCTCTGTGTACCCCGCTGTGTCCAACTTTGTCCCCGCTGTGTCTCGTTGTGTCCCACGCTCTGTCCCACAATGTGTCCCGCAGTGTCCCGCGCTGTGTCCCGCTGTGTCCCCCGCTGTGTCCCGCTGTGTCCCCCGCTGAGTCCCCACTGTGTCCCCGATCTGTCCCGTTGTGTCCCCGCTCTGTCCCTTTCGCTGTGTCCTGCTGTGTCACGCTGTGTCCCGCTGTGTCCTTGCTGTGACCCGCTCTGTCCCAACTGTATTGACGCTGTGTCCCGCTGTGTCCCGCTGTGTCCGCGCTGTTTTCCCCCTGTGTCCCGCTGTGTACCCCTCTGTGTCCCCCGCTGTGTCCCGCTGTGTCCCCCGCCGTGACCCGCTGTGTCCCGCTGTGTCCCCCACTGTGTCCCTGCTGTCTCCCCGGTGTGTCCCACTGTGTCCCGCTGTGTACTGCTGTGTCTCCCGCTGAGTTCCGCTGTGTCCCCGCTGTGTCCCAATGTGTACTCGCTGTATCATGCTCTGTCATGCTCCGTCCCCGCTGTGTCCCGCTGTGTCCTGCTGTGTCCCCACTGTGTGCCCGCTGTGTCCCTCTGTGTACCCCGCTGTGTCCAGCTGTGTCCCCGCTGTGTTCCGCTGTGTCCCCTGTCCCCTGTTGTCCCCCGCTTTGTCCCCCGCTGTGTCCTGCTGTGTCTCGCTGTGTTACACTGTGTCCCGTGTTGTCCCGCTTGGTCCCCCGCTGTGACCTCGCTGTGTTTCCCGCTGTGTCGCTCTGTGTACCACTCTGT
>NW_012308929.1:0-2516 GCF_000151885.1 Dipodomys ordii | reverse complement strand
CAGCGGGACACAGCGGGAGACACAGGATGGACACAGCGGTACACAGCGTGTTGGACAGATCGAGGACACATTGGGACACAGCGGGGACACAGCGGCACTCAGCGGGGGGCACAACAGTACACAGCGGGACACAGCGGGACACAGCAGGGACACAGCGGGGGACACAGCGGGACACAGCGGGGGACACAGAGGGGGACACAGCGGGGAAAAACGCAAGGCCACAGCAGAACACAGCGTGGGACACAGCGAGGACACAGCGGGACACAGCGGGACACAGCGTCGATACAGCGGGGACACAGCCTGACACAGCGTGGTACACAGCTGGGGACACAACGGGACACAGTGGGGGCACAGCCGGACACAGCGGGACACAGCGGTACACAGCGGGGACACTGCAGAAACATAGTGGGACACAGCGGGGTACACAGCGGGACACAGCTTGGGACACAGCGGGGACAAAGCGGCAGACAGCGGGGGACACAGCGAGGACACAGCGGGACAACGCGGCGACACAGAGGGGACTCAGCGGGACAAAGCGGGAGACACAGCGTGACACAGCGGGACACAGCGGTGGACACAGCGGGGGACAGCGGAGACAGAGAGGGGCCAAAGGGAGACACAGCGGTGATACAGCTGGACACAACGGAGTACACAGCGGGACACAGCGGGCACACAGCGGGGACACAGTGGGACAGAGCGGGACACAGCAGGGAACACAGGAAGGAAACAGCAGGACCCAGTGGGACACAGCGTCGATACAGCGGGACACAGCGGGGTACACAGCTGGGGACACAACGGGACACAGCGGGGGATACAGCGAGGACACAGTGTGACCCAGCAGGACACAGCGGGGACCCAGCGGGACCCAGCGGGGAAACCAGCGAGGACACAGTGGGACACAGCGGGGGACACAGCGAGAACACAGCGGGGGACACAGCGAGGACACAGCGGGACACAGCGGGACACAGAGTCGGTACAGCGGGCACACAGCGTTACACAGCGTGGTACACACCTGTAGACACAACGGGACTCAGTGGGGGCACAACGGGACACAGCGGGACACAGTGGGACACAGCGGGGACAAAGCGTGAGACACAGCGGGGGACAGAGCTGGAGACAGCGGGGGACACAGCGAGGATACAGTGGGACACAGCGGTGACAAGGCGGGGACTCAGCGGGGGACACAGCGGGGGACAAAGAGGGACACCACGGAACACAGCGGGACACAGCGGGAAACAGCAGTGACCCTGCCTGGACACAGTGGGACACAGCGGGGGACACAGCGGGGGACAGTGGAGACAGAGAGTGGCCACAGCGAGACAAGGCGGTGACATAGCTGGACACAGCGGGGTACACAGCGGGACACAGCGGGCACACAGCGGGGACACAGCGGGACACAGCGGGGACACAGTGGGACACAGCGGGACAAAGCGGGCGACACAACGGGACACAGCGGGCGACACAACGGGACACAGCAGGCACACAGCGGGGACACAGCGGGACACAGAGGGACACAGCGGGTACAGAGCGGGACACAGCCGGACACAGCGGGACACAGCGGGGGACACAGCGGGACACAGTGGGGGACCCAGTGAGGACACAGCGGGACACAGCAGGGGACACAGCGAGGACACAGCGGGGGACACAGCGGGGGACACAGCGGGACACAGCGGGGAACACAGCGAGGACACAGCGGGACACAGTGGGACACAGCGTCGATAAAGCGGGGACACAGCGTTACATAGCGTGGTACACAGCTGTAGACACAACGGGACACAGTGGGGGCACAGCCGTACACAGCAGGACACAGTGGGACACATCGGGGACAAAGCGTGAGACACAGCGGGGGACAGAGAGGGAAACAGCAGGGGACACAGCGAGGAAACAGCGGGACACAGCGGTGACACAGCGGGGACAAGGCGGGGGACACAACGGGACTCAGCGGGGGACACTGCGGGACACAGTGAGGGACAGAGCGTGGGACACAGCGAGACACAGCGGAACAAAGCGGGGGACAAAGCGGGACACAGCACAGACAGAGAAGGGCACAGCGGGACACCGCGGTGACACAGCTGGACACAGCGGGGTACACAGCAGGACACAGCGGGCACACAGCGGGGACACATCGGGACACAGCGTGGACACAGCGGGACTCAGCGGGACACAGCAGGGGACTCAGCGGGACACAGCGGGGGACCCAGCGAGGACACAGCGGGACACAGCGGGGTACACGGAGAGGACACCGCAGGGGACACAGGAGGGGACACAGCGGGACACAGCGGTGAACACATCTAGGACACATCGGGACACAGCGGGACACATTGTCTATACAGAGGGGACTCAGCGTGGGACACAGCGGGGAAACAGCGGGGGACAAAGTGGGATACCACGGGACACAGTGTGACACAGCGGGACACAGCGGGGACATTGCTGCGGACACTGCAGGAAAAAGCGGGGGACACGGCGGGACACAGTGGGACACAGTGGGGGACACTGCGGGGGACAGCGGAGACAGA
>NW_012308928.1:0-496 GCF_000151885.1 Dipodomys ordii | reverse complement strand
TCACGTGCGTGCGTCCTGCTGTCACCTCGGCCGGCGGCTCCCGGCTTCGCGGAGACCCGAGCCAGACTGCGGAGCGCGCGCGCGCGCGCACGCGCACGCGCACGGGATCCCCCCCCCCCCTCCACCCCCGGCCGACCGACCGACCCACCGGCTGCGCTCGCCCCGCCCACCCCAGCACCTCCCGTCCAATCACTAGATCGGGCCCGAAGCACGCCCCGCCCCCGCCTCCCCGCCCCCCGGCCAATCAGACGCGCCGGCCCCGCCCCCGCCGCCTCCTCGCGGCCCGCATTGTTAGTTTTCGGAAAAACTTTTGCTCGCCAGGCCCCTGCGCTGCGCGCGCACGCGCGCGTGTGCGCGTGCGCGCGCCCGGATGGAGCCCGGGGAGGCACTGGGAGGGGCGCGCGCGCCCCCTCGTGGGCATCCTGGAGAAGTGCGCGAGTCCGGGGAACCCGCACGCCGTCAGCGGCGGGAGGGTGAGGGGTGCGGGGTGTGGGGG
>NW_012308927.1:0-2517 GCF_000151885.1 Dipodomys ordii | reverse complement strand
ACAGCAGAACACAGCGGGACAGAGCGCGACACAGAGGGACTCAGAGGGGACACAGCGAGGACACAGTGGGACACAGCGGGGAACACAGCGGGGGACACAGCGGGACACAGCGGGGGACGCAGCATGGACACAGCAAGTCACAGCGGGGAAATAGTGGGGGACACAGCGGGGGACACAGCAGGATACAGAAGGACACAGCGAGGACACAGCGGGACACAGGAGGACACAGCGGAGACACAGCGGGGAAACAGTGGGGGACACAGTGGGACACTGCGGGGAGACAGAGGGACATAGCTGTTACACAGTGAGGACACACCAGGGACACAGTGGGACACAGCGGGGACACAGCGGGACACAGCGGGGGACACAGCAGGGGACACAGCAGGGGACAGCGGGGACACAGAGGGACACAGCAGGACACAGCGTGGACACAGCAAGGATACAACAGGACACAGCGGGACACAGCGGGGGACACAGCAGGGGACACAGCGGGACACAGCGGGGGACACAGAGGCACACAGCGGGACACAGCGGGGACAAAGCGGGGGACAAAGTGGGGACAAACCGGGTCACAGCGGGACAAAACGGGACACAGCTGGACACAGCGGGGACACAGCAGGGGACACAGCGAGGGACAGCGGGGACACAGCGGACACAGCAGGACACAGCGTGAAACAGCGGGGACACAGCGAGGACACAGCGGGACACAGCGGGACACAGAGGGGACACACCGGGGGATAGCAGGGAGACACAGCGGGGACACAGCGGGGACACAGCGGAACAGAGTGGGGACACAGCGGGGGAGAGCGGTGACACACCGGCAGACAGCGGGGACACAGCGGGACACAGCGGGACACAGCGGGGGACACAGCGGGACACAGTGGGGGACAAAGCGGGGGACACAGCAGGACACAGCTGGGGACACACCGAGGACACAGCGGGACACAGCGGGGGACACAGCGGGGGACAGCGGGGACACACATGCAGACAGCGGGGACACAACGGGACACAGCGGGGGACATCGGGGACACAGCGGGACACAGCGGCACACAGCAGGGACACAGCAGGGACACAGCGGGTCACAGCGGGGACACAGTGTGGGATATAGCGAGGACACAGCGGGACACAGAGGGATACACAGAGAGGACACAGCATGACACATGGGGACACAGCGGGACACAGCGGGGGACACAGAGAGAACACAGCGGGACACAAATGGGGACACAGCAAGGACACAGCGGGACACAGTGGGAAACCGCGGGAAACAGCGGGTAACACATCGGGGACACAGCGGGACACAGCGGGGAACACAGCAGGGACACATCGGGTCACAGCGGGGACACATTAGGGGACACAGCAAGGTCACAGCGGGACACAGAGGGATACACAGCGAGGACACAGCATGACACATGGGGACCCAGCGGGACCCAGCGGGGGACCCAGCGAGGACACAGCGGGACACAAATTGGGACACAGCAAGGACACAGCAGGACACAGAGTAAAAGAGCGGGACACAGCGGGGGACACAGCCGGGGACACAGCGGGACACAGCATGGGACACAGCGGGGACACAGCGGGACACAGTGGGACACATCGGGTGACACAGAAGGACACTGCGGGGTCCACAGCGGGACACAAAGTGACACAAAGGGACACAGCAGGGACACAGCGGGGGACACAGCGGGACACAAATGGGGACACATCGTTACACAGCGGGGACACAGCGGGAAACAGCGTAGACAGAGCAGGGGACACAGCAGGACACAGAGGGGAACAAAGGGGACACACAGCGGGACACAGTGGGACACAGCGGGGTACACAGCGGGACACAGCGGGGACAGAGCAGGGACACAGTGGGAAACAGCGGGACACAGCGGGGGCAAAGCGGGACACACCGGGATACAGCAGGACACAGCGGGGAACGTACCAGGGGACACAGAGCCGCATACAGCGGAAGAGAGTGGAACACAGCAGGGACACAGCGGGGACACAGCGGGACATCGCGGGGATAAAGCGAGGGCAGAGTGGGACACAGAGGTACACAGCGAGGGACACAGCGGGGGACAGTGGGGACAAACCGGGGAACAACGGGGACACAGCGGGACACAGGTGGGACACAGCGGGACACAGCAGGGACACAGCGAGTACACAGCGGGACACAGCCGGACACAGCAGTACACAGAGGGGAACACAGCGGGGGACACAGCGGGACAGAGCGGGACACAGCAGGGTACACAGTGGGACACATCGGGAATACAGCAGGGACACAGCGGGACACAGCGGGGGACAGAGCAGGATATAGCGGGAGACACAGCGGAACACAGCGGGGGACACAGCGGGACACAGCCTGGGACAGAGCAGGACACAGCGTGGACACAGCAGGACACAGCGAGATACAGCAGTGACAAAGCAGCGACACAGCGGGACACATCGGGACACAGCGGGACACAGCAGGGGACAGAGGGGACACACCGGTGGACAACGGGGACACAGCAGAACAACGCGGGGTCACAGTGG
>NW_012308926.1:0-2517 GCF_000151885.1 Dipodomys ordii | reverse complement strand
GCAGAAGAAGGAGAAATTGAAACAGAAGAAGATGCAGAATAAGAAGCAGAAGCAGAAGGAGAACAAGAAGAAGGAGAAGTAGAAGGAGAAGCAGAAGGATAAGCATAAAGAGAAACAGAAGGAAAAGCAGGAGAAGCAGAAGCAGGAGAAGCAGAAGCAGAAGAAGGAGAAGAAGCAGAAGCAGAAAGAGAAGTAGAAACAGAAGGAGAAGCAGAAATAGAAGCAGAAGAAGCCGAAGAAGCAGACTCAGAACCTGAAGCACAAGGAGAAGCAGGAGAAGCAGAAGAAGCAGAATATGGAGAAGAAGAAGGAGAACCAGAAGGAGAAGCAGAAGCAGAAAGAGAAGCAAAAGCAGAAGGAGAAGCAGAAGGAGAAACAGAAGAAACAGAAGAAGCAGAAGAAGTAGCAGAAAAAGGTGAAGATGCAGAAGCAGAAAGAGAAGCAGAAGGAATAGCAGAAGAACGAGAAGGAGGAGGAGAAACAGAAGGAGAAGCAAAAGGAGAAGCAGAAAGAGAAGCAGGAAAAGCAGAAGAAGAAGCAGCAGAAGGAGAATCAGAAGGAGAAGCAGAAGAAGGAGAAGGAGGAGCAGAAGCAGAAGAAGATGCAGAAGTAGAAACAGGAGAAGCAGAAGAAGCAGAAGCAGAAGGAGGAGCAGGAAAAGCAGAAGAAGCAGAAGCAAAAGGAGAAGCAAAAGAAGGAGAAGGAGAAGCAGAGGCAGAAGACGAAGCATAAGCACAAGCACAAGCAGAAGGAGATACATAAGGAGAAGCAGGAGAAGCAGAAGAAGCAGAAGCTGAAGGAGAAGCAGAAGTAGGGGAAGGAGAAGGAGGAGAAGTAGAAGCAGAAGGACAAGCAGAAGCGGAATGAGAAGCAGAAAGAGAAGCAAGAGAAGCACAAGATGCAGAAGCAGGAGAAGCCGAAAGAGAAGAAGCAGAAGAAGCAGAAACAGAAGCAGAAGTAGAAGCAGAAGCAGAAGGAGAAGCAGCAGAAGAAGTAGAACCAGAAATTCAGGCAAGAGAAACAGAAGAAGCAGAAGCAGAAGGAGAAGCAAAAAGAGAAGCAGAAGGAGAAGTAGAAGAAGCAGCAGAAGGAGAAGCAGCAGAAGAAGCAGAAAAACAAGCAGGAGAAGCAGAAGCAGAAAGAGAAGTAGAAGCAGAAGAAGCAGAAGAAGCAGAAGCAGAAGAAGAAGCAGTAGAAGCATAAGAAGCAGAAGCAGGAGAAGCAGAAGCAAAAGAAAAAAAGAAGCATAAGAAGCAGAAGCCGAAGCAGAGGGAGAAAAAGAAGAAGGAGAAGGAGCAGCAGAAGTTGAAGCAGAAGGAGATGCAGATGCAGAAAGAGAAGCAGAAACAGAAAGAGAAGGAGAAGGAGAAGTTGGAGAATCAGAAGAAGCAGAAGCTGAAGCAGAAAGAGAAGCAGAAGAAGGAAAAGGAGAAGCAGAAGCAGAAGGACAAGCAGGAGAAGCAGAAGAAGCAGAAGCGGGAGAAGCAGCAGAAGAAGATGAAACAGAAGAAGGAGAAGGAGCAGAAGGAGAAGCAGAAGGAGAAGCAGAAAGAGAAGCAGAAGAAGCAGAAGAAGCAGTAACAGGAGGAGCAGAAGCAGAAGAAACAGAAGAAGCCGAAGAAGCAGAAGGAAAACCTGAAGCAGAAGCAGAAGCAGGAGAAGCTGGAAAAGCAAAAGTAGAAGAAACAGAACAAGCAGAAGAAGCAGAAGAAGAAGAAGGAGAAAGAGAAGGATTAGGAGTAGGAGGAGCAGAAGCAGAATAAGAAGCAGAAAGAGAAGCAGAATGAGAAACAGAAGAAGCAGAAGCAGGAGAAGCAGAAGCAGAATGAGAAGCACAAGAAGGAGAAATTGAAGGAGAAGGAGAATGGGACCGAGAAGCAGAAGGAAAAGTAGGAGAAGCAGAAGAAGAAGAATCAGGAGAAACAGAAGCAGAAGAAGGAGAAGAGCAGAAGCAGAAGGAGAAACAGAAGCGGAAGGAGAAGAAGAAGAAGCAGAAGCTGAAGCAGAAGAAGAAGAAAGAGAAAAAGCAGAAGAAGCAGAAGAAGAAGCAGCAGGAGAAGCAGAAGAAGCAGAAGGAGAAGGAGAAAGAGAAGGATTAGGAGTAGGAGAAACAGAAGGATATGCAGAAGCAGAAAGAGAAGCAGGAGAAGCAGAAGACGCAGGAGAAGCAGAAGCAGAAGAAACAGGAGAAGCCGAAGAAGCAGAAGCAGAATCTGAAGCAGAAGTAGGAACAGAAGAAGCACAATCTGAAGCAGAAGAAACAGAAATAGTAGAATAAGCAGAAGCAGAAGCAGCAGGAGAAGCAGAAGAAGAAGAAGGAGAAGGCGAAAGAGAAGGATTAGGAGTAGGAGAAGCAAAAGGATAAGCAGAAAGAGACGCAGAAGGAGAAGCAGCAAGACAAGTAGGAGAAGCAGGAGAAGCAGAAGCAGGAGAATCAGAAGAAACAGAAGACGCAGAATCAGAATGAGATGCAGAATGAGAAATTGAAGCAGAAGCAGAAGCAAAAGGAGAAGCAGA
>NW_012308925.1:0-2517 GCF_000151885.1 Dipodomys ordii | reverse complement strand
AGCGGGACACAGCAGGAGACATAGGGGTGCTACAGCGGGCCACAGCGGGGGACTCAGAAAGGACACAGCGGGATACAGCGGGGGACACAGCGAGGACACAGCGGGGAACACAGCGGGGGACACAGCCGAACACAGCGGGGAACACAGCGAGGACACAGCGGGGGACACAGCGGGGGACACAGCGAGGACACAGCGGGGGACACAGCGGGGGACACAGCAGTACACAGCGGGGAACACAGCGAGGACCCAGCGGGACCCAGTGGGACCCAGCGTCAATACAGCGGGGACACAGCGTTACACAGCGTGGTACACAGCTGTGGACACAACGGGACAAAGTGGGGGCACAGCGGGACACAGTGGGACACAGCGGGGACAAAGCATGAGACACAGCGGGGGACAGAGAGGGAGACAGCGGGGGACATAGCTAGGACACAGGGGGACACAGCGGGGACACAGCGGGGACTCAGCAGGGGACACAGCGGGGGACAAAGCGGCACACCACGGAGCACAGCAAAACACAGCAGGAAACAGCAGTGAGCCTGTGGGCTCACAGCGGGACACAGCAGGGGACACAGCGGGACACAGCAGGACACAGCGGGGGACACACCGGGACACAGCGGGGGACACAGCGGGACACTGCAGGGGACACATCGGGGGACATAGCGGGACACAGCGGGACACAGCGTGGGACACAGCGGGGATACAGCGGGACAGAGTGGGGGACACAGCGGGGGACACAGCGGGACACAGCGGGACACAGCGTGGGACACAGGGGGGATACAGCGGGACACAGCGGGGGACACAGCGAGGACACATTGGGACACAGCGGGGACACAGCGGGACTCAGCGGGGGACACAGCAGTACACAGCAGGACGCAGCTGGGAACACAGCGAGGACACAGCAGGACCCAGCGGGACACAGCGTCAATATAGCAGGGACATAGCGGGACACAGCGGGGTACACAGGTGGGGACACAACGGGATACAGTGGGGCACACAGCGAGGACACAGCAGAACACAGCGTGGGACACAGCTAGGACACAGCTGGACACAGCGACACACAGCGGGACACAGTGGACACAGCAGTAGACACAGCGGGACACAGCGAGGGACACAGCGGGACACAGCGGGGAACACAGGGAGGCACAGCGGGACCCAGCGGGACACAGCGTGGATACAGCGGGGACACAGCGGGACACAGCGGGGTACACAGCGGGCCAGAGCGGAACACAGCGGGGGCCTAAGCGGGAGACAGCGGGAGACACAGCGAGGACACAGCAGGACACAGCGGCGACACAGAGGAGATTCAGCGGGGGACACAGCTGGGGACAAAGCGGGACACCATGAGACACAGTGTGACACAGCGGGACACAGCCGGGACACTACGGGGACACAGCGGGACAAAGCGGGGGACAAAACGGGACACAGGTGAACACAGTGAGGGACACAGCGGGGGACAGCGGAGACAGAGAGGAGACACAGGGAGACACAGCGGTGACACAGCCTGACACAACGGATTACACAGCGGGACACAGCGGGCACACAGCGGGGACACAGCGGGGCACAGCGGGACACAGCAGGGACAGAGCGGGACACAGTGGGACACAGCGGGACACAGCGGGGGACACAGCGGGATACAGCGGGGGACCCATCGAGGACACAGTGGGACACATCGGGGGACTCAGCGAGGACACAGCGGGGGACACAGCGGGGGACACAGTGGGACACAGCGGGGAACACAGAGAGGACACAGAGGGACACAGCGGGACACAGCATCGATACAGCGGGGACACAGCATTACACAGCGTGGTACACAGATGTGGACACAACGGGACACAGTGGGGACACAGCGGGGCACAGTGGGACAGAGCGGGGACAAAGCGTGAGACACAGGGGGGGACAGAGCGGGAGACAGCGGGGACACAGCGAGGACAAAGCGGGACACAGCGGTGATACAGCGGGTGACACAGCGGAACACAGCAGGGGACACAGCGGGGTACACAGCGGGACACAGTGGGACACAGCGGGGTACACAGCTAGGGACACAACGAGACACAGCGGGGGACACAGAGAGGACACAGCGGGACACAGGAAGACACAGCGGGACACAGCGTGGACACAGCAGTAGACACAGCGGGACACAGCGGGGGACAAAGTGGGACACAGCGGGGCACACAGGGAGGACAAAGCAAGACCCAGCGGGACATAGCGTCGATACAGCGGGGACACGGCTGGACACAGCGGGGTACACAGCTGGGGACACAACGGGACACAGCAGGGGACACAGCGAGGACACAGTGGGATACAGCGGGACACAGCGGGACACAGCAGCGATACAGAGGGCACTCAGCAGTGGACACAGCAGAGCACAAAGCGGGACAACATGGGACACAGTGTGACACAGGGGGACACAGCGGGGACACTGCGGGGACACAGCGGGTCAAAGCGGGGGACACAGCGGGACACAGCGGGACACAGCTGGGGAAACAGCGGGGGATAGCGGAGACAGAGAGCTGA
>NW_012308924.1:0-2517 GCF_000151885.1 Dipodomys ordii | reverse complement strand
TCCCCCGTTGTGTCCCCGCTGTGTCCCGCTGTGTCCCCCGCTGTGTATATGCTCTGTCCTGCTATGTCCCCATTTTCTTCTTCTGTGTCCCCAATGTCCCACGCTTTTTCCCACTGTGTCCCCGCTGTGTCCCCCGCTGAGTTCCCACTGTGTCCTGCTGTGTCCCCCGCTGTGTCCCCGCTGTGTCCCCCGCTTTGTCCCGCTGTGTCACCCGCTGTGTGCCCCGATGTGTCCCACTGTGTCCCGCTGTGTCCCCGTCTGTGTCCCGCTGTGTCCCCACTGTGTCCCGCTGTGTCCCGCTCTGTCCTCCGCTGTGTCCCGCACTGTCTTCCGCTGTGTCCCCGCTGTGGTACATTGTGTCCCCCGCTATGTCCCCGCTGAGTCACTCTGTGTCCCCCTGTGTCCCTGCTGTGTCCCACTGTTTCCCCCTATGTGTTCCCGATGTGTCCCCCGCTGTATCCCGCTGTGTCCCCTGCTGTGTCCCCGCTGTGTCTCCGCTATGTCCCGCTGTGTCCCGCTGTGTCCGGTAGTGTCCCGCTTTGTCCCCCGCTGTGTGCCCCTCTGAATCCCACAGTGGCCCGCTGTGGCCCGCGGTGTACCGCTGTGTCCTCGCTGTGTCTCCCGATTTATCCCTCTGTGTCCCCCACTGTGTCCTGCTGTGTCCCCCGCTGTGTCCCGCTGTGAAATGCTGTGTCTCCCGCTGTGTCCCCGCTGTGTCCCCGCTGTGTCCTCGCTGTGTCCCGCTGTGTCCCGCTGTGTCTCCACTGTGTCCCCGCTGTGTCCCACTGTGTACCCCGCTGTGTCCCGTTGTGTCCCATTGTATTCCCGCTGTGTCCCTCTGTGTCCCGTTGTGTTCTCGCTCTGTTCCCCACTTTGTCCCGCTGTGTCCCCTTTGTCCCCCGCTGTGTCCCGCTGTGTCCCGCTGTTTCCTCCACTATGTCCCATGCTGTTACTCGCTGTGTCCCCCGCTGTGTCCCGCTGTGTCCTGCTGTGTCCCGCTGTGTCCTGATGTGTCCTCGCTGTGTCCCGCTATCCCCGATGTGTCCCACTGTGTACCACGCTGTGTCCAGCTGTGTCCCTGCTGTGTCCTGCTGTGTCCCCCACTGTGTCCCGATGTGTCCCCTGCTGTGTCCCCCGTTGTGTCCCGCTGTGTCCCCCGCTGTGTCCCGCAGTGACCCAGCTGTGTCCCGCTGTGTCGCCTGCTGTGTCCCCCGCTGTGTCCCGCTGTATCCCCCGCTGTGTCCCCCGCTGTGTCCCGCTGTATCCCCCCGCTCTGTCTCGCTGTGTCCTCACTGTGTCCCCCGGTGTGTCTCGCTGTGTCCTCCGCTGTGTCCGACTGTGTCACGCTGTGTCCCGCTCTGTCCCGCTGTGTCCCCGCTGAGTCCTGCAGTGTCCCCCGATCTGTGCCCCCTTTGTCCGTCTGTATTCCCCACTGTGTCACGCTATGTCTCGCTGTGTCCCCCGCTGTGTCCCGCTGTGTCCCACTGTGTCGCGTGTTGTCCCGCTTTGTCCCCCGCTGTGTCCCCCGCTGAGTCCCATCTGTGTCCCTGCTGTGTCCCGCTGTGTCCTCGCTGTGTCCCCCGCTGTCTTCTGCTTTGTCCCACGCTGTGTGCCACTGTGTCCTTGCTGTGTCCCCCACTGTGTTCCGCTGTGTCCCCGTTGTGTCCTCCGCTGTGTCTGGATTTGTACCCTGCTGTGTCCCGCTGTATCCACTTCTGTGACCCCGCTGTGTCTTGCTGTGTCTTGCTGTGTCCCGCTGTGTCCCGCTGTGTCCCCCGCTGTGTCCCGCTGTGTCCCCCGCTGTGTCCTCGCTGTGTCCCCCACTGTGACCGCTGTTCCCCGCTGTGTCCCGCTGTGTCCCCGCTGTGTCCCGCTGTGTCCCCGCTCTGTCCCCGTGTGTCCCGCTATATCCCCCGCTCAATCCCCCTTTGTCCCGCTGTGTCCCGCTTTGTCCTGCTGTGTCCCCCACTGTGTCCCGTTGTGTCCCAGCTCTGTACCTCGCTCTGTCCCCCTGTGTCGTCTCTGTTTCGACGCTGTGTCCCGCTGGGTCCCGCTGTGTCCTCGCTGTGTTCCCCGCTGTGTCCCGCTGTGTCCGCCACTCTGTCCTCCGCTGTGTTCCCCGCTGTGTCCCCCGCTGTGTCGCACTGTGTCCCCAGCTGTGTCCACCGCTGTGTCCCGCTGTCTCCCCCGCTGTGACCCGCTGTGTCCTTGCTGTGTCCCGCTGTGTCCTGCTGTGTCCCCGCAGTGTCAACGCTGTGTCCAGCTGTGTCCTGCTCTGTCCCTTGGTGGCCCCCTGTGTCCCCCGCTGTGTCCCCCACGTTGTCCTCGCTGTGTCCCTCTGTTTCCCTCTGTGTCCCTCGCTGTGTCCCATTGTGTCCCCCGCTGTGTACCCTGCTGTGTCCCGCTGTGTACCACATTGTCTCCCGCTGTGTCCCCCACTGTGTTCCGCTGTGTCCACTGCAGTGTGCTTCTGTGTCCCCTGCTGTGACCCCGCTGTGTTTTGCTGTGTCCCGCTGA
>NW_012308923.1:0-2517 GCF_000151885.1 Dipodomys ordii | reverse complement strand
TTGTCCCGCTGTGTCCCCCACTGTTTCCCCCGCTGTGTCCCCGCTGTGTCCCTGCTTGGTCCCACTGTGTCCCACTGTGTCCTCACTTGGCGCCCGCTGTGTCCCCGCTGTGTCCCCCGCTATGTCCCCCGCTGGGTCCCACTTTGTCCCCCGCTGAGTCCTCCGCTGTATCCCCCGCTTTGTCCCGTTGTGTCCTCTCTGTGTCCCCGCTGTGTCCCGCTGTGTCACCGCTTTGTACCCGCTGTGTCCCCCGCTGTGTCCAAATGTCTCCCCCGCTGTGTCCTCCGCTGTTTCCCCGCTGTGTCCCGCTGTGTCCCCCTCTGTGTCCCCGCTGTGTCCCCGTTGCCTCAGGTTTGTCCCCGCTGTCCACCGTTGTGTCCGCCGCTTTGTCCCCTGGTGTTTTCCCGCTGTGTCCCGCTGTGTCACCGCTGTGTCCTGCTGTGAGCCCGCTGTGTCCCCGCTGTGTGCCGTTGAGTCCCGCTGTGTCCCCCTCTGTGTCCCCGCTCTGTCCTGCTGTGTCCCCCGCTGTGTCCCCGCTCTGTCCCCACTGTGTCAATCTGTGTCCTGCTGTGTCCTCGCTTGTCCCCTGCTGTGTCCCACTGTGTGCCCCGTTGTGTCCCCCGCTGTGTCCCCGTTGTTCCCCAGTGTGTCCCTGCTGTCCCCTGCTGTGTCCCCGCTGTGTCCCCGCTATGTCCCGCTGCGTACCGCTGTGTCCTAGATGTGTCCCACTTTGTCCCTCTGTGTCCCCCGCTGTGTCCCACTATGTACCTGCTGTGTCCCCGCTGTGTCCTGCTGTGTCCTTGCTGTGTCCCGCTGTGTCCCGCTGTGTTCCCGCTGTGTCCCGCTGTGTCCCGCTGTGTCCCCGCTGTGTCCCCTTTGTGTCCCCCGCTGTGTCCCGCTGTGTCCCGCTGTGTCCCCGCTGTCCCCCACTGTGTCCCCCACTGTGTCCCCCGCTGTGTCCCCTGCTGTGTCCCGCTGTGTCCCCCACTGTGTCCAGCTGTGTCCCCCTCTGTGTCCCACTGTGTCCACCGCTGTGTCCCCGCTGTGTCCCACTGTGTACCCCGCTGTGCCCGTTGTGTCCCATTGTATCCCCGCTGTGTCCCGCTGTGTCCTCACTATGTTCCCCGCTGTGTCCCGCTGTGTCCCCTTTGACACTCCCTGTGTCCCGCTGTGTCACGCTGTGTACCCCGCTGTGTCCAGCTGTGTCCCCGCTGTGACCCGCTGTGCCGGCTGTGTTCTTTCTTTGTATCCCGCAATGTCCAGCTCTGTCCCTCGCTGTGTCCCCCTGTGTCCCCTCTGTGTCCACCGCTGTGTCCCGCTGTGTCCCCCGCTGTGTCCTGCTGTGTCCCGCTGTGTCCCACTGTGTCCCGCTGTGTCCTCACTGTGTCACCACAGTGTCCCGCTGTGTACCCCGTTGTGTCCACCTCTGTCTCCGCTGTTTCCCGCTGTGTCCCGCTGTGTCCTCGCTGTGTCCCCCACTGTGTCCCCCGCTGTGTCCCCGCTGTGTCCATGCTTGGTCCCGCTGTGTCCCACTGTGTCCTCGCCTGTCCCCAGCTCTGTCCCGCTGTGTCCCCCGCTGTGTCCTCCGATGTGTCCTGCTGTGTCCTCCCTTGTCCCCCGCTGCATCCCGCTGTGTCCCCCTCTGTGTCCCCGCTGTGTCCCGCTGTGTCCCTCGCTGTGTCCCAGCTGTGTCCCACTGTGTCCCCGCTGTGTCCCCCGTTATGTCCCTCTGTGTCCGCACTGTGTCCCGCTGTGTCCCCGCTGTGTCCCCCTATGGCCCGCTGTGCGGCTGTGTCCCTGCTTTGTCCCCGCTGTGTCCCCCGCTGTGTTCCGCTGTTTCCCCACTGTGTCCCGCGCTGTGTCCCGCTGTGTCCCCCTCTGTGTCCTCCGCTGTGTCCCGCTGTGTCCCCCACTGTGTCCTCCGGTGTGTCCCGCTGTGTCCCCCGCTTTGTCCTGCTGTGTCCCGTTGTTTCCCGCTGTGTCCCCGCTGTGACCCCTGCTGTGTCCCCGCTGTGTCCCCGCTGTGTCAGGCTGTGTCCAGCTGTGTTCTCGCTGTGTCATCCGCTGTGTCCCGCTGTGTCCTCCGCTGTGTCTCGCGCTGCTCCCGCTGTGTCCCCCGCTGTGTCACGCTGTTTCCTGCTGTGTCCCGCTGTGTCCCGCTGTGTCCCTCTGTGTACTCGCTGTGTTCCCGCTGAGTCCCGCTGTGTACCCTGCTGTGTCCAGCTGTGTCCTCGCTGTGTCCCGCTGTGTACCCTGCTTTGTCCAGCTGTGTCCTCACTGTGTCCCTCTGTGTCCCGCTGTGTTCTCGCTGTGTCCCCGCTGTGTCCCCTGTGTACCGTGCTCTGTCCAGCTGTGTCCCCGCTGTGTCCCGCTGTGTCCTGCTGTGTCCTCCGCTGTGTACCGCGCTGTGTCCCGCTTTGTCCCCGCTGTGGCCCGCTGTGTCCCGCTATGTGTCCCGCTTTGTCCCCCGCTGTGTCCCGCTGTGTCCCGCTGTATCCCCCGATGTGTCCCCCACTG
>NW_012308922.1:0-2517 GCF_000151885.1 Dipodomys ordii | reverse complement strand
TCACTCGCTGTGTCCACCGCTGTGTCCCACTGTGTCCTCGTTGTGTCCCCCGCTGTCTCCCACTCTGTCCCCCGCTGTGTCTCACGCTTTGTCCCCGATGTGTCCCACTGTGTTCCGCTGTGTCCCTCTGTGCCCCCACTGTGTCCCGTTGTGTCCACAGCTGTGTACCACGCTGTGTAACGCTGTATCCCCGCTGTATCGACGCTGTGTCCCGCTGTGTCCCTCAGTGTCCCCCGCTGTGTCCCCCGCTGTGTCCTCGCTGTGTTCCCCGCTGTGTCCCGCTGTGTCCTCGCTGGGTCCCCCGCTGTGTCCCGCTTTGTCCCACGCTGTGTCACGCTGTGACCCGCTCTGTCCCTGCTGTGTCCCGCTGTGTCCTGCTGTGTCCTCGCTGTGTCCCCCGCTGTCTCCCGCTCTGTCCCCCGCTACGTCTCACGATTTGTCCTCGCTGTGTCCCACTGTGTTCTGCTCTGCCCCCACTGTGTCCCGTTGTGTCCACAGATGTGAACCACGCTGTGTAACGCTGTATCCCTGCTGTATCGACGCTGTGTCCCGCTGGGTCCCGCTGTGGCCTCGCTGTGTTCCCCGCTGTGTCCCGCAGTGTCCCCCGCTGTGTCCTCGATGTGTCCCCCACTGTGTCCCGCTGTGTCCTCGCTGGGTCCTCCGCTGTGTCCCGCTGTGTCCCCCGCTGTGTCCCGCTGTGTCCCGCTGTGTCCCGCTCTGTCCCTGCTGTGTCCCGCTGTGTACTGCTGTGTCCTCGCTGTGTCCCCCGCTGTCTCCCGCTCTGTCCCCCGCTGTGTCTCTCGATTTGTCCTCGCTGTGTCCCACTGTGTCCCGCTCTGTCCCGCTGTGCCCCCACTGTGTCCCGTTGTGTCCACAGATGTGTACCACGCTGTGTAAGGCTGTATCCCAGCTGTATCGACGCTGTGTCCCGCTGGGTCCCACTGGGTCCTCGCTGGGTCCACCGCTGTGTCCCGCTGTTTCCACCGCTGTGTCCCGCTGTGTCCCCCGCTCTCTCCCCCTGTGTCCACCGCTGTGTCCCGCTGTTTCCTCCGCTGTGTCCCGCTGTGTCCTCGCTGTGTCCCCCGCTGTCTCCCGCTCTGTCCCCCGCTGTGTCTCACGCTTTGCCCCCGCTGTGACCCACTGTGTTCCGCTGTGTCCCGCTGTGCCCACACTGTGTCCCGTTGTGTCCACAGCTGTGTACCACGCTGTGTAACGCTGTGTCCCCGCAGTATCGACGCTGTGTCCCGCTGGGTCCCGCTGTGTCCTCGCTGTGTTCACGGCTGTGTCCCGCAGTGTCCCCCGCTGTGTCCCCCGCTGTGTCCTCGCTGTGTTCCCCGCTGTGTCCCAGTGTTTCCCCCGCTGTGTCCCGTTGTGTCCTCGCTGTGTCCCCCGCTGTCTCCCGCTCTGTCCCCCGCTGTGTCTCACGCTTTGTCCCCGCTGTGTCCCACTGTGTTCCGCTGTGTCCCGCTGTGCCCCCACTGTGTCCCGTTGTGTCCACAGCTGTGTACCACGCTGTGTAACGCTGTGTCCCCGCAGTATCGACGCTGTGTCCCGCTGGGTCCCGCTGTGTCCTCGCTGTGTTCACGGCTGTGTCCCGCAGTGTTCCCCGCTGTGAACCCCGCTGTGTCCTCGCTGTGTTCCCCGCTGTGTCCCGCTGTGTCCTCGCTGGGTCCCCCACTGTGTCCCGCTTTGTCCCCCGCTGTGTCCCGCTGTGTCCCGCTCTGTCCCTGCTGTGTCCCGCTGTGTCCTGCTGTGTCCTCGCTGTGTCCCCCGCTGTCTCCCGCTCTGTCCCCCACTACGTCTCACGATTTGTCCTCGCTGTGTCCCACCTGTGTCCCGCTCTGCCCCCACTGTGTCCCGTTGTGTCCACAGATGTGTACCACGTTGTGTAACGGTGTATCCCCACTGTATCGACGCTGTGTCCCGCTGTGTCCCGCTGTGTCCTCGCTGTGTTCCCCACTGTGTCCCGCAGTGTCCCCCGCAGTGTCCCCCGCTGTGTCCTCGCTGTGTCCCCCGCTGTGTCCCGCTGTGTCTTCGCTGGGTCCTCCGCTGTGTCCCGCTGTGTCCCCCGCTGTGTCCCGCTGTGTCCTCACTGGGTACCCCGCTGTGTCCCTCTGTGTCCTCGCTGTGTCCCCCGCTGTGTCCCGCTGTGTCCTCGCTGTGTCCCCTGCTGTGTCCCGCTGTGTCCTCGATGGGTCCCCGCGGTGTCCCGCTGTGTCCCGCTCTGTCCCTGCTGTGTCCCGCTGTGTCCTGCTGTGTCCTCGATGTGTCCCCCGCTGTCTCCTGCTCTGTCCCCCGTTTCGTCTCACGATTTGTCCTCGCTGTGTCCCACTGTGTCCCGCTGTGTCCCGCTGTGTCCCGCTGTGCCCCCACTGTGTCCCGTTATGTCCACATATGTGTACCACGCTGTGTAACGCTGTATCCCCGCTGTATCGACGCTGTGTCCCGCTGTGTCCTCGCTGTGTTCCCCGCTGTGTCCCGCTGTGTCCCGCTCTGTCCCTGCTGTGTGCCGCTTGA
>NW_012308921.1:0-2517 GCF_000151885.1 Dipodomys ordii | reverse complement strand
GTGTCACGTTGTATCCCCAGCTGTGTACCCCGCTGTGTACCGCTGTGACCCCGCTGTTTCGATGCTGTGTCTTGCTGTGTCCCACTGTGTCCTCGCTGTGTCCCCCACTGTGTTCTGCTGTGTCACCCGCTGTGTCCCGCTGTGTCCCCCGCTGTGTCCCGCTGTGTTCCCGAAGGGTCACCGCTGTTTCGCGCTGTGTCCCGCTGTGTTCCGTGGTGTCCCGCTTTGTCCCCCGCTGTGTCCCCAGCTGAGTCCCCGCTGTGTCCCCGCTGTGTCCCCTGCTGTCTCCCACTCTGTCCCCCGCTGTGTCTCACGCTTTATCCCGTCTGTGTCCCACTCTGTCCCGCTGTGTCCTGCTGTGTCCACCACTGTGTCCCTTTGTGTCCCCAGCTGTGTCCCGCTGTGTCACCCGCTGTGTCCCGCTGTGTCCCCCGCTGTGTCCCGCTGTGTTCCCGAAGGGTCACCGCTGTTTCGCGCTGTGTCCCGCTGTGTTCCGTGGTGTCCCGCTTTGTCCCCCGCTGTGTCCCCAGCTGAGTCCCCGCTGTGTCCTCGCTGTGTCCCCTGCTGTCTCCCACTCTGTCCCCCGCTGTGTCTCACGCTTTATCCCGTCTGTGTCCCACTCTGTCCCGCTGTGTCCTGCTGTGTCCACCACTGTGTCCCTTTGTGTCCCCAGCTGTGTAACCCGCTGAGTAACGCTGTGAATCCCGCTGTATCGAGGCTGTGTCCCGCTGGGTCCCGCTGTGTCCTTGCTCTGTTATTCGTGGTGGCCCCCTCTGTCCCCCGCTGTGTCCCCCGCTGTGTCCCGCTGTGTCCCGCTGTGTCACACTGTGTTCCGTGTTGTCCCTCTTTGTCCCCCGCTGTGACCTCGCTTTGTTTTCCCGATGTGTCCCGCTCTGTACCACTCTGTGACCCCGCTGTGTCCCGCTCTGTACCCGCTGTGTCCCGCTATGTTCCCGCAGTTTCCCCGCTGTGTCCCTCTGTGTCCTCGCTGTGTCCACCGATGTGTCCCGTTGTGCCTTGCTGTGTCCCGCTGTGTACCCCACTGTCCCCCGCTGTGTCCTTGCTGTGTCCCTCTGTGTCCCGCTGTGTCCCCCAGTGTCCCCAGCTGTGTCCCGCTGTGTCACCGCTGTGTCCCGCTGTGTCCTCGCTATGTCCCCCGCTGTGTCCTTCTTTGTCCCTGCTGTGTACACCGCTGTGTCCCGCTGTGTCCCCCACTGTGTCCCGCTGTGTCCCCTGCTGTGTCCCCACTGTGTCACGCTTTGTTTCGCTGTGTCCGGCTGTGTCCTCGCTCTGTCTCCCTCAGTGTCCACCTGTGTCACGCTCTGTCCCTTCTGTGTCCCTCTTTGTCCAGCTCTGTCCCCGCTGTGTGTCCGCTGTGTCCCGCTGTGTACCCTTCTGTGTCCAGCTGTGTCCCCTCTGTGTCCTCCTGTGTCCATTCTCTGTCCCCCGCTGTGTCCCCCAGCTGTGTCCCGCAGTGTCCCCGCTGTGTCCCGCTGTGAAATACTGTGTCCCGTGGTGTCCCGCTTTTTTCCCTCTATGTCCCCTGCTGAGTCCCCTCTGTGTCCCCGCTGTGTCCAGCTGTGTCCTCGCTTTGTCCTCTGCTGTCTCCCGCTTTGTCCCACGCTGTGTCCTACTGTGTCCCACTGTGTCCCGCTGTGTCCCTGCTGTGTCCCCGCTGTGTCCCGCTGTGTCCCCAGATGTGTCCCGCTGGGTCCCGCTGTGTCCCCCACTGTGTCCCGCTGTGTCCCCGCAGGTTCACCGCTGTTTCACGCTGTGTCCTGCTGTGTTCCTTAGTGTCCCGCTTTGTCCCCCGCTGTGTCCCGCTGTGTCCACTGCTGGGTCCCCGCTTTGTCCCACTGTGTCTCGCTGTGTCCTGCTGTGTCCTCGCTTTGTCCCATGCTGTGTTAAGCTGTGTCCTCCCTGTGTCCCCCGCTGTGTCCCGCTGTATCCCCCGCTGTGCCCCGCAGTGTCCCGCTGTGTCCCGCTGTGTCCCGCTGGGTCCCCCGCTGTGTCCCGCTGTGTCCCCCGGTTTTCCCCGCAGTGTCCCGCTGTGTCCCGCTCTGTCCTCTATGTGTCTTCGCTGTGTCCCGCTGTGTCCTCGCTGTGTACCCGGCTGTCTCCCGCTTTGTCCCACGCTGTGTCCCGCTGTGTCCCGCTGTGTCCTCACTGTGTCCCCCGCTGTGTCCTGCTGTGTTCCCGCTGTGTCCCAAGCTGTGTCCCGCTGTATCCCGCTGTGTGCCCCGCTGTGTCCCACTATGTTCACGCAGTGTCCCCGCTGTGTCCATGCTGTGTCCTCGCTGTGTTCCCCGATGTGTCCCGATGTGTCCCCCGCTGTGTCTCGCTGTGTCTACTGCTGTGTCCCCACTGTGTCACACTGTGTCTCGCTGTGTCCCGCTGTGACCTAACTGTTTCACACGCTGTGTTCTGCTGTGTCCTCGCTGTGTCACCCGCTGTATCCCGCTGTGTCCCACTGTGTCATCGCAGTGTCACCCTCTGAGTCCCATTGAGTACCCCGCC
>NW_012308920.1:0-2517 GCF_000151885.1 Dipodomys ordii | reverse complement strand
TCATCTACTTCTCATGCTTCTCTTTCTGCTTCTCCTTCTGCTTCTGCTTCTCCTTCCCCTTCTGCTTCTGCTCTTCTCCTTCTTCTGTTTCTTTTGCTTCTGTTTCTTCTGCTTGTTCTTCTTCTGTTTCTTCTGATTCTATTTCTGCTTCTCCTTCTTCTCCTCTTTCTGCTTCTACTTCTGCTTCTTCTGATTCTCCTGCTTCTCCTCCTTTTTCTCCTTTTGTTTCTGCTTCTCTTTCTGCTTCTGCTTCTCTTTCTGCTGCTCCTTCTCCTTCTCCTTCTTCTGCTTCTATCACTGCTTCTGCTTCTGATTCATTTGCTTATTCTTTATCTTCTGCTTCTCCTGCTTCTGCTTCTTCTGCTTCTACTGCTTCTCCTTATGCTTCTCCTTATGCTTCTTCTTCTTCTTCTTCTTCTTCTTCTTCTTCTTCTTCTTCTTCTTCTTCTTCTTCTTCTTCTTCTTCTTCTTCTTCTTCTCTTTCGTCTGCTTCTGCTTTTCCTGCTTCTTCTGTTTCTACTGGTTCTCTTTCTGCTTCTCATTCTGCTTCTGATTCTCCTTCTGCTTCTCCTATTCCTTCTGCTGCCCTTCCTTCTCATACTCTTTATCCTACTTCTGCTTCTCCTGCTTTTGCTTCTTCTGCTTCTCCTGCTTCTCCTTCTGCATCTTCTTCTGCTTCTGCTTCTCCTTCTGCTGCTTCTTCTGCTTCTGCTTCTCCTTCTTCTGCTTCTCCTTCTGCTTCTCCTTCTGCTTCTCCTTCTGCTGCTCCTTCTGCTTCTCGTTCTGCTTCTGTTTCTCCTTCTGCTCTTCCTACTCCTAATCCTTCTCTTTCTCCTTCTCCTTCTTCTTCTTCTGCTTCTCGTTCTGCTTCTGCTTCTGCTTCTTCTGCTTGTTCTGTTTCTTCTGCTTCAGGTCCTGTTTCTTCTTGTTCTGTTTCTTCTGCTTCTGCTTCTCCTGCTACTGCTTCTTCTGCTTCTCTCTGCTTCTCCTTCTGCTTCTGTTTCTCCTTCTGCTCCTTCTCCTTCTTCTGTTTCTTCTTCTTCTGCTGCTTCTCCCGCTTCTGCTTCTTCTGCTTCTCCTTCCTTTCCTCTGCTTCTGCTTCTCCATCTCCTTCTTCTGCTTCTCTTTCTGCTTCTGCTTCTTCTGATTATCCAACTAATCCTTCTTCTTCTCCTTCTGTTTCTGCTTCTCTTTCTGCTTCTCCATCTCCTTCTGCTTCACCTTCTGCTGCTCCTCCTCCTTCTTCTGTTTCTCCCTCTGCTTCTGCTTCTGCTTCTTATGCTTCTTCTTGTTCTTCTGCTTCTGCTTCTCATGCTTCTGCTTCTTATGCTTCTACTGCTTCTTCTTCTGCTTCTGCTTCTTCTGCTTCTACTTCTCTTTCTGCTTCTGCTTCTCCTGCTTGTTTTTCTGTTTCTTCTGCTGCTTCTCATTCTGCTGCTTCTTCTACTTCTCCTTCTGGTTCTTCTCCTACTTCTACTTCTGCTTCTCTTTCTGCTTCTGCTTCTTCTGTTTCCCCTGCCTGAATTTCTGGTTCTACTTGTTCTGCTGCTTCTCCTTCTGCTTCTGCTTCTACTTCTGCTTCTGTTTCTGCTTCTTCTTCTTCTTCTCTTTCGGCTTCTCCTGCTTCTGCTTCTTGTGCTTCTCCTGCTTCTCTTTCTCCTTCTCATTCCGCTTCGGCTTCTCCTTCTGCTTCTCCTCCTTCTCCTTCTCCTACTTCTGCTTCTCCTTCAGCTTCTGCTTCTTCTGTTTCTCCTGCTTCTCCTTCTCCATCTCCTTCTGCTTGTGCTTGTCCTGCTTCTCCTGCTTCTCCTTCTGCATCTCCTTCTGCTTATGCTTGTCCTTATGCTTCTTCTTCTGCTTCTGCTTCTCCCTTCTCCTTCTTTTGTTTCTCCTTTTGCTTCTGCTTCTTCTGCTTTTCCTACTTCTCCTTCTGCTTCTGCTTCTTCTGCTTCTCCTGCTTCTCCTTCTGCATCTTCTTCTGCTTCTGCTTCTCCTTCTCCTTCTTCTGCGTATCCTTCTGATTCTCCTTCTGCTTCTTCTTCTTCTGTTTTACCTGCTTCTCCTTCTGCTTCTCCTTCTGTTTCTCCTTCTCCTTCTGGTTCTTCTGCTTTTCCTTTGTCTTCTCCTTCTGTTTCTGCTACAACTGCTACTGCTTCTACTTCTTCTGTTTCTTCTGCTTCTCCTTCTGCTTTTGATTCTCTTTCTGCTTCTGCTTCTCCTTCAGCTTGTCATTTTGCTTCTCCAGATTCTGCTTCTTCTGCTTCTCCTGCTTCTCCTTCTGCTTCAGGTTCTGCTTCTGCTTCTTCGGATTCTTATGCTTCTGCTTCTCCTGCTTCTGCTTCTTCTGCTTCCCCTCCTTCTCTTTCTGCTTCTCCTTCTGTTTCTGCTTCTCCTTCTTCTGCTACTTCTTGTCCTTTTCCTGATTCTTTTACTTCTGCTTCCCCTGTTTCTGCATCTCCTGCGTCTCCTTCTGCTGCTCTTTCTGCTTTTCCTGCTTCTTTTCCGTCTCCTGCTCCT
>NW_012308919.1:0-2517 GCF_000151885.1 Dipodomys ordii | reverse complement strand
TATGTCCCACTGTGTCCCCGCTGTGTCCCCCGTTGTGTCCCTCTGTGTCTGCACTGTGTCCAGCTGTTTCCCCGATGTGTACCCCTATGTTCACTGTGTCCGGCTGTGTCCCCGCTGTGTCCCGCTGTGTTACCCGCTGAATCTCCGCTGTGTCACGCTGTGTCCCCCCCTGTGTCCCCCGCTGTGTCCCCTGCTGTGTCCCTCTGTGTCCCCCGCTGTGTCCCCCGCTGTGGCCCGCTGTGTCCTGCTGTGTCCCCGCTGTGTCCCATTGTGTCAACGCTGTGTCCCGCTCTGTCCCCACTGTGTCCCCCGCTGTGTCCCGGCTGTGTCTCGCTGTGTCCTCGCTGTGTCCCCTGCTGTCTCCCGCTTTGTCCCCCGCTGTGTCGCTCTGTGTCCCGCTGTGTCCCGCTGTGTTCCATTGTGCCCCGCTGTGTCCTCGCTGTGTCTCCCGCAATGTCCTGCTGTGTCCTCGCTGTGTCCCGCTGTGTCCCGCTGTGTACCCTGCTGTTTACCCTGCTGTGTCCAGCTGTGTCCCCATTGTGTACACCGATGTGTCCAGCTGTGTCCCCCGCTGTGTCCCACTGTGTCCCCCGCTGTGTCCCGCTGTGTCACGCTATGTCCCGCTCTGTCCAGCTGTGTCCCGCTGTGTCGCGCTGTGTCCCCCGCTGTCTTCCGCTTTGTCCCACGCTGTGTCCCGCTGTGTCCCCGTTGTCCCCAGCTGTGTCACGCTGTGTCACGCTGTTTTCCCAGCTGTGTCCCGATGTTTCCTCCACTATATCCCGCACTCTTTCTCGCTGTGTCCACCACTGTGTCCGGCTGTGTCCTGCTGTGTCCCGCTGTGTAGCCCGCTGTGTCCAGCTGTGTCCCCCTCTGTGTCCCGCTGTGTCCCGCTGTGTCCCACTGTGTCCCGCTGTGTCCTCGCTGTGTCCCCACAGTGTCCCGCTGTGTACCCCGTAGTGTCCAGCTCTGTCCCCGCTATGTCCCGCTGTGTCCCGCTGTGTCCTCGCTGTTTCCCCGCTGTGTCCCGCTGTGTCCCCGTTGTCCCCTGTTGTGTCCCCAATGTCCTCTGCTGTGTCCCGATGTGTCCCTGCTGTGTACCTCGCTGAGTTCCCGATGTGTCCTGCTGTGTCCCCCGCTGTGTCCCCGCTGTGTCCTTGCTGTGGCCCGCTGTGGCCCCGCTGTGTCCCGCTGTGTCCCGCTATGTCCCCGCTGTGTCCCCTGCTGTGTCCCTCGCTGTGTCCCGCTGTGTCCCCCGCTGTGTCCTGCTTTATCCCCCCTGTGTCCCCCTCTGTGTCTGGCTGTGTCCCCGCTGTGTCCCACTGTGTTCCGCTGTGTCCCGTTGTGTCCTTGCTGTGTCTCCCGCAGTGTCCTGCTGTGTCTTCCCTGTGTCCCCCGTTGTGTCCCGCTGTGTCCCCCGCAGTGTCCCGCTGTGTCCCTCGATGTGTCCCGCTGTGTCCCACTGTGTCCCCTCTGTGTCCCGCTCTTGTCCAACTGTGTCCTCTCTTGTCCCCCTCTGTGTCACTCTGTATCCCCCACTGTGTCCCCCGCTGTGCCCGTTGTGTACCCATTGTCCCCCGGTGTGTCCCCGCTTTCCCCAGCTGTGTTCCCCGCTGTGTCCTGCTGTGTCCCTCTGTGTTCCTCTGTGTCTCGCTGTGTCCCACTGTGTCCCCGCTGTGTCCCCCCCTGTGTCCCACTATGTCTCCTGCTGTGTCCCCGCTATGTTCCGCTGTGTCCCGCGGTATTCCCCGCTGTGTCAGGCTGTGTCCTCGCATTGTCCCCCCTCTATCCCGCTGTGTACCCCGCTGTGTCCAGCTGTGTCCCCGCTGTGTCCCGCTGTGTCCCCCGCTGTGTACCTCTGTGTCCCGCTGTATCCCCCGCTGTGTCAGGCTGTGTCCCACTGTGTCCTCACTGTGTCTCACACTTTGTCCCCTGCTGTGTCCCCTCTGTGTCCCGCTGTGTCCCCGCTGTGTCCCCTGCTATGTCCCGCTGTGTCCCCCGCTGTGTCAGGCTGTGTCCAACTGTGTCCTCACTGTGTCTTGCGCTTTGTCCCCTGCTGTGTCCCCGCTGTGTCCGCTGTGTCCCCGCTGTGTCCCCCGCTGTGTTCCCCGCTGTGTCCTCGCTGTGTCCCACGCTGTGTTCCGCTGTGTCCTCGCTGTGTCCCCTGCTGTGTCCCGTTGTGTCCCCAGTTGTATACCCCGCTGTGTCCCGCTGTGTCCCCGCTGTATCGACGCTGTGTCCCACTGGTTCCCACTGTGTCCTCGCTGTGTTCCCCGCTGTGTCTCGCTGTGTACCCCTCTGTGTCCCCTGCTGTGACCCTCTGTTTCACGCTGTGTTCCCCGCTGTGTCCAAGCTGTGCCCCCAGTGTGTCCCGCTGTGTCCCGCTGTGTGTCCCGCTTTGTGTCTCTCTGTGTCCAACGCTGTGTCCCCTCTGTGTCCCGCTGTGTCCCACTGTGTCCATCACTTGTTCCCTGCTGTGTCCCGCTGTATCCCCCGCTGTGTCCCCCGCCTTTGTCCCAA
>NW_012308918.1:0-2517 GCF_000151885.1 Dipodomys ordii | reverse complement strand
GAAGGAGAAGCAGGAGGAGCAGAAGAAGCAGAAGCAAAAAGAGGAAGAGAAGGAGAAGAAGGAGAAGCAGAAGTAGAATCAGAAGAAACAGAAGAAGAAGAAGAAGAAGAAGAATCGAAACAAACAGAAGAAGAAGAAGAGCAGAAGCAGAAGCAGAAAGAAAAGCAGAAGCAAAAGGAGAAGCAGAAAGAGAAGCAGGAGAAGCAGAAGAAGCAGGAGAAGCAGAAGCAGAAGAAACAGGAAAAGCCGAAGAAGCAGAAGCAGAATCTGAAGCTTAAGGAGAAACAGAAGAAGCAAAATCTGAAGCAGAAGCAGAAGAAACAGAAATAGTAGAATAAGCAGAAGCAAAAGCAGCAGGAGAAGCAGCAGAAGAAGGCGGAGAATTCGAAAGAGAAGGAGTAGGAGTAGGAGAAGCAAAAGGATAATCAGAAGCAGAAAGAGACGCAGAAGGAGAAGCAGCACGAAAATTAGGAGAAGCAGGAGAAGCAGAAGCAGGAGAAGCAGAAGAAACAGAAGACGCAGAAGCAGAATGAGAAGCAGAAAGAGAAATTGAAGCAGAAGCAGAAGCAGAAGGAGAAGCAGAAGAAGGAGAAGGAGAAGGAGAAGCCGAAAGAGAAGAAGAAAGAGAAGCAGAATGAGAAGCAGGAGAAGCAGAAGCAGGAGAAGCAGAAGCAGAATAAACAGAAGAAGGAGAAGAAGCAGAAGAAGAAGGAGAAGCAGAAACAGAAGGAAAAGCAGAAAGAGAAGCAGGAGAAGCAGAAGAAGCAGCAGCAGGAGAAGCAGAAGCAGAAGAAGCCGAAGAAGCAGAAGCAGATGTGAAGAGGAAGAAGAAGCAGGAGAAGCAGAAGAAGCAGAATCTGGAGAAGAGAGGAGAACCAGAAGGAGAAGCAGAAGCAGAAAGAGAAGCAAAGCAGAAGGAGAAGCAGAAGAAACAGAAGAAGCAGAATCAGTAGCAGAAGAAGCTGAAGATGCAGAAGCAGAAAGAGAAGCAGAAGGAATAGCAGAAGAACGAGAAGGAGAAATAGAAGGAGAAGCAGAAGGAGAAGCAGGAAAAGCAGAAGAAACAGAAGCAGACGGTGAAGCAGAAGAAGGAGAAGGAGAAGCCAGAGCAGAAGAAGAAGCAGAAGGAAAAGCACAAGCAGAAGGAGATGCAGAAGGAGAAGCAGGAAATGCAGAAGACACAGAAGCAGAAGGAGAAGAAGAAGGAGAAGAGTCAGAATCAGAAGAAGCAGAAATAGAAAGAGAAGCCGACGAAGAGAAGCAGAACGAGAAGTAGGAGAAGCAGAAGAAGCACAAGCGGGAGAAGCAGAAGAAGAAGAAACAGAAGAAGGAGAAGGAGCAGAAGCAGGAGAAGCAGAAGGAGAAGCAGAAAGAGAAGCAGGAAAAGCAGAAGAAGCAGAAGCAGGAGAAGCAGAAGGAGAAGAAACAGGAGAAGGACAAGAAGCAGAAAGAGAAGCAGTAGAAGCAGAAGAGGCAGGAAAAGCAGAAGCAGAAGAAAGAGAAGAAGAAGAAGATGAAGAAGAAGAAGAAGCAGCAGCAGCAGCATAAGGAGAAGCATAAGGAGAAGCATAAGGAGAAGTATAAGGAGAAGCAGTAGAAGCAGAAGAAGCAGAAGCAGGAGAAGCTGAAGCAGAAGAAAAAGAATAAGCAAAAGAAGCAGAAGCAGAAGCAGTGAGAGAAGCAGAAGAAGGAGAAGGAGAAGGAGCAGCAGAAGGAGAAGCAGAAGCAGAAAGAGAAGCAGAAACTGTAAGGAGAACAAGAAGGAGAAGCAGGAGAATCAGAAGAAGCAGAAAGAGAAGGAGAAGAAGGAGAAGCAGAAGTAGAATCAGAAGAAACAGAAGAAGAAGAAGAAGAAGAAACAGAAGCAAAAGAAACAGAAGGAGAAGAGCAAAAGCAGAAGCAGAAGGAGAAGCAGAAGGAGAAGGAGAAGCAGGAGAACCAGAAGAAGCAGGAGAAGCAGAAGCAGAAGAAACAGGAGAAGCCGAAGAAGCAGAAGCAGAATCTGAAGCAGAAGGAGAAACAGAAGAAGCACAATCTGAAGCAGAAGCAGAAGAAACAGAAATAGTAGAATAAGCAGAAGCAGAAGCACCAGGACAAGCAGAAGAACAAGAAGGAGAAGGCGAAAGAGAAGGATTAGGAGTAGGAGAAGCAAAACGATAAGCAGAAGCAGAAAGGGACGCAGAAGGAGAAGCAGCACGAGAAATAGGAGAAGCAGGAGAAGCAGAAGCAAGAGAAGCAGAAGAAACAGAAGAAGCAGAATGAGAAGCAGAAGGAGAAATTGAAGCAGGAGGAGAAGGAGAAGCAGAAGAAGGAGAAGGAGAAGGAGAAGCAGAAATAGAAGCAGAAAGAGAAGCACAACGAGAAGCAGGAGAAGCAGAGCAGAAGAAACATAAGAAGGAGAAGAAGCAGAAGCAGATGAGAAGCAGAAACAGAAGGAAAAGCAGAATAGAAGCATTAGCAGCAGAGAGCAGCAGCAGGAGAGCAGAGCAGAGAGCCGAGAAACAGAAGCAGACCTGA
>NW_012308917.1:0-2517 GCF_000151885.1 Dipodomys ordii | reverse complement strand
GAAGCAGGAGGAGGACAAGAAGCAGAAGCAGGAGAAGCCGAAAGAGATGAAGCAGAAACAGAAGCAGAAGGAGAAGCAGAAGCAGAAGGAGAAGCAGCAGAAGAAGTAGAACCAGAAATTCAGGCACGAGAAACAGAAGAAGCAGAAGCAGAAGGAGAAGCAAAAAGAGAAGCAGAAGGAGAAGTAGAAAAAGCAACAGAAGAAGCAGAAAACGAAGCAGGAGAAGCAGAAGCAGAAAGAGATGTAGAAGCAGAAGAAGCAGAAGAAGAAGCATAAGAAGCAGAAGCAGGAGAAGCAGAACCAGAAGAAAAAGAAGAAGCATAAGAAGCAGAAGCAGAGGGAGAAACAGAAGAAGGAGAAGGAGCAGCAGAAGGTGAAGCAGAAGGAGATGCAGAAGCAGAAAGAGAAGCAGAAATAGAAGAAGAAGAAGGAGAAGTTGGAGAATCAGAAGAAGCAGAAGCAGAAAGAGAAGCAGAAGAAGGAGAAGGAGAAGCAGAAGGAGAAGGACAAGCAGGAGAAGCAGAAGAAGCAGAAGCGGGAGAAGCAGAAGAAGAAGAAGAAGAAACAGAAGAAGGAGAAGGAGCAGAAGGAGAAGCAGAAGCAGAAGGAGAAGCAGAAAAAGAAGCAGAAGAAGAAGAAGAAGCAGTAGCAGGTGAAGCAGAAGCAGAAGAAACAGAAGAAGCCGAAGAATCAGAAGGAGAACCTGAAGCAGAATGAGAAGCAGAAGCAGCAGAAGCTGGAAAAGGAGAAGCAGAAGAAACCGAACAAGCAGAAGAAGCAGAAGCAGAACGAGAAGCAGAAGAAGAAGGAGAAAGAGAAGGATTAGGAGTAGGAGGAGCAGAAGCAGAATAAGAAGCAGAAAGAGATGCAGAAGGAGAAACAGAAGAAGCAGAAGCAGGAGAATAAGAAGCAGAAGCAGAATGAGAAGCACAAGAAGGAGAAATTGAAGGAGAAGGAGAAGGAGACGGAGAAGCAGAAGGCGAAGTAGGAGAAGCAGAAGAAGAAGAAGCAGGAGAAGCAGAAACAGAAGAAACAGTAGGAGTAGAGCAGAAGCAGAAGGAGAAGCAGAAGAAGCAGAAGCTGAAGCAGAAGAAGAAGAAACAGAAAAAGCAGAAGAAGCAGAAAAAGAGGCAGCAGGAGAAGCAGAAGAAGAAGAAGGAGAAGGAGAAAGAGAAGGATTAGGAGTAGGAGAAACAGAAGGATAAGCAGAAGCAGAAAGAGAAGGAGAAGGAGAAGCAGGAGAAGCAGAAGAAGCAGAAGCAGGAGAAGCAGAAGCAGAATGAAAAGCAGAAGAAGGAGAAATTGAAACAGAAGAAGATGCAGAAGGAGAAGCAGAAGCAGAAGCAGAAGTAGAAACAGAAGAAGGAGAAGCAGAAGGAGAAGCATAAAGAGAAACAGAAGGAGAAGCAGAAGAACAGAAGCAGGAGAAGCAGAATCAAAAGAAATAGAAGAAGGATAAAAAGCAGAAGCAGAAAGAGTAGCAGAAACAGAAGGAGAAGCAGAAATAGAAGCTGAAGAAGCAGAAGCAGAACCTGAAGCAGAAGGAGAAGCAGGAGAAGCAGAAGAAGCAGAATCTGGAGAAGGAGGAGAACCAGAAGGAGAAGCAGAAGCAGAAAGAGAAGCAAAAGCAGAAGGAGAAGCAGAAAGAGAAGAAGAAGAAACAGAAGAAGCAGAAACAGAAGCAGTAGCAGAAGAATCTGAAGATGCAGAAGCAGATAGAGAAGCAGCAGGAATAGCAGAATAACGAGAAGGAGAAACAGAAGGAGAAGAAGAATGAGAAGCAGAAGGAGAATCAGGAAAAACAGAAGAAGCAGAAACAGACGGAGAAGCAGAATAAGGAGAAGCAGAAGCAGAAGAAGAAGCAGAAGGAAAAGCACAAGCAGAAGGAGATGCAGAAGGAGTAGCAGGAGAAGCAGAAGAAGCAGAAGGAGAAGAAGAAGAAGAAGAAGCAGAATCAGAAGAAGCAGAAGGAGAAGTAGAAAGAGAAGCCGACGAAGAGAAGCAGAACGAGAAGCAGGAGAAGCAGAAGAAGCAGAACATGAGAAGCAGAAGCAAAAGAAACAGAAGAAATAGAAGGAGCAGAAGCAGAAGGAGAAGCAGAAGCAGAAGGAGAAGCAGAAAGAGAAGCAGGAGAAGCCGAAGAAGCAGAAGCAGAATCTGAAGCAGAAGGAGAAACAGAAGAAGCACAATCTGAAGCAGAAGCAGAAGAAACAGAAATAGTAGAATAAGCAGAAGCAGCAGGAGAAGCAGAAGAAGAAGATGGAGAAGGCGAAAGAGGAAGATTAGGAGTAGGAGAAGCAAAAGGATAAGCAGAAGCAGAAAGAGACGCAGAAGGAGAAGCAGCAAGAGAAGCAGGAGAAGCAGAAGAAACAGAAGGCGCAGAAGCAGAATGAGAAGCAGAAGGAGAAATTGAAGCGGAAGCGGAAGCGGAAGGAGATGCAGAAGCAGAAGGAGAAGCAGAAGAAGGAGAAGGAGAAGGAGAAGCAGAAAGAGAAGCCGAACGAGAAGCAGGAGTGA
>NW_012308916.1:0-2517 GCF_000151885.1 Dipodomys ordii | reverse complement strand
GCCGGAACCTTAGGATCCGAATCAGCAGTAGCAGAACCTGCAGCAGGAGAAGTAGAAGAAGCAGAATCTGAGAAGCAGAATGAGAAGCAGAAGGAGAAGCAGAAGCAGAAAGAGAATCATAAGCAGAAGTAGAAGCAGCAGAAACAACAGAAGCAGAAGCAGTAGTCGTAGCAGAAGCAGAAGGAAAAGCAGTAGGAAAAGCAGAAGAACGAGAAGGAGAAGGAGAAGCAGAAGGAGAATCAGAAGAAGAAGTAGAAGAAGAAGGAGAAGCAGAAGCAGAAGAAGCAGCAGAATTAGAAGCAGAAGCAGAAGAAGATGCAGAAGGAGAAGCAGGAGAAGCAGAAGAAGCAGAAGCAGAAGGAGAAGCAGAAGTAGGAGAAGGAGAAGGAAGGGCAGCAGAAGCAATAGGAGAAGCAGAAGGAGAAGCAGAAGAATGAGAAGAAGAAAGAGAAGCAGGAGAAGCACAAATGCAGAAGCAGGAGAAGCAGCAACAGAAGATACAGAAGAAGAAGAAGAAGAAGAAGAAGAAGAAGAAGAAGAAGAAGAAGAAGAAGAAGAAGAAGAAGAAGAAGAAGAAGAAGAAGAAGACGAAGCAAAAGGAGAAGAAGAAGCAAAAGGAGAAGAAGAAGCAAAAGGAGAAGAAGAAGGAGAAGCAGGAGAAGCAGAAGGAGAAGAAGAAGAAGCAGAAGTAGAAGCAGAAGTAGAAGTAGAAGAAGGAGAAGGAGGAGCAGAAGGACAAGCAGCAGGAGAAGCAGAAAGAGAAGCAGGAGAAGCAGAAGAAGCAGAAGCAGGAGAAGCAGAAGAAAAAGAAGAAGCATGAGAAGCAGAAGCAGAGGGAGAAGGAGCAGATGGAGAAGCAGAAGGAAAAGCAGAAGAACGAGAAGGAGAAGGAGAAACAGAAGGAGAAGCAGAAGGAGAGGCAGAGGGAGAAGCCGAAGGAGAAGCAGGAAAAGCAGAAGAAGCAGAAGCAAAAGGTGAACCAAAAGAAGCAGGAGAAGCAGAAGCAGAAGAAGAAGCATAAGAACAAGCAGAAGGAGATGCAGAAGGAGAAGCAGGAGAAGCAGAAGAAGCAGAAGCTGAAGGTGAAGCAGAAGTAGGAGAAGGAGAAGGAGAAGGAGGAGAAGCAGAAGCAGAAGGAGAAGCAGAAGCAGAATGAGTAGCAGAAAGAGAAGCAGTAGAAGCACAAGAAGCAGAAGCAGGAGAACCCGAAAGAGAAGAAGAAGAAGAAGCAGAAACAGAAGCAGAAGAAGCAGGAGAAGCAAAGAAGCAGAAGCAACTGAAGCAGAAGCAAAAGAACAGAAGAAGCATAAGTAGCAGAAGCAAAAGCAGAAGTAGAAGCAGAAGAACGAGAAGGAGAAAGAGAAATATAAGGAGAAGCAGAAGGAGAAGCAGAAGCAGAAGGAGAAGCAGAAGTAGGAGAAGGAGAAGGAAGAGCAGCAGAAGCAATAGGAGAAGCAGATTGAGTAGCAGAAGCAGAATGAGAAGCAGAAAGAGAAGCAGTAGAAGCAGAAGAAGCAGGAAAAGCAGAAGCAGAAGAAAGAGAAGAAGAAGAAGAAGAAGAAGAAGAAGAAGAAGAAGAAGAAGAAGAAGAAGAAGAAGAAGAAGAAGAAGAAGAAGAAGAAGAAGCATGAGGAGAAGCAGTAGAAGCAGAAGAAGCAGAAGTAGGAGAAGCAGAAGCAGAAGAAAAAGAATAAGCAAAAGAAGCAGAAGCAGAAGCAGTGGGAGAAGCAGAAGAAGGAGAAGGAGTAGCAGAAGGAGAAGTTCAAGCAGAAAAGAAGCAGAAACAGAAGGAGAAGAAGAACGAGAAACAGGAGAATCAGTAGAAGTAGAAGTAGAAGCAGAAAAACGAGAAGAAGGAGAAGCAGAAATAGAATCAGAAGAAACAGAAGAAGAAGTAGCAAAAGAAATAGAAGAAGGAGAAGAGCAGAAGAAAAAGCAGAAGGAGAAGGAGAAGCAGAAAGAGAAGCAGGAGAAGCAGAAGAAGCAGGAGAAGCAGAAGCAGAAGAAACAGGAGAAGCCGAAGAAGCAGAAACAGAATCTGAAGCAGGAGAAACAGAAGAAGCATAATCTGAAGCCGAAGCAGAAGAAACAGAAATAGTAGAATAAGCAGAAGCAGAAGCAGCAGGAGAAGAAGAAGAAGAAGACGGAGAGGCGAAAGAGAAGGATTAGGAGTAGGAGAAGCAAAAGGATAAGCAGAAGCAGAAAGAGACGCAGAAGAGAAGCAGCACGAGAAGTAGGAGAACCAGGAGAAGCAGAAGCAGGAGAAACAGAAGAAACAGAAGACGCAGAAGCAGAAGGAGAAATTGAAGCAGAAGCAGAAGCAGAAGGAGAAGCAGAAGCAGAAGGAGACGCAGAAGAAGGAGAAGGAGAAGCAGAAAGGGAAGCAGAACGAGAAGCAGGAGAAGCAGAAGCAGGAGAAGCAGAAGCAGAAGAAACAGAAGAAGGAGAAGAAGCAGAAGCAGAAGGAGAAGCAGAAACAGAAGGAGAAGCAGAAAGAGAAGGAGGGGAAGCAGAAGT
>NW_012308915.1:0-2518 GCF_000151885.1 Dipodomys ordii | reverse complement strand
AGAGCCTGCTGTGTCCCGCTGTGTCGGCCGCTTTGTCCCGCTGTGTCCCACTGTGTCCCCGCTGTGTCCCGTTGTGTCCCGCTGTGTCCCCGCTGTGTGCCCGCTGTGTCCCTCTGTGTACCCCGCTGTGTCCCGCTGTGTCCCGCTGTGTCACACTGTGTTCCGTGTTCTCCCGCTTTGTCCCCCGCTGTGACCTCGCTTTGTTTCCCGATGTGTCCCGCTGTGTACCACTCTGTGACCCCCGCTGTGTCCCTCTCTGTACCCGCTGTGTCCCGCTATGTTCCCGCAGTTTCCCCGCTGTGTCCCGCTGTGTCCTCGCTGTGTCCACCGCTGTGTCCCGTTGTGTCCTCAGCTGTATACCCCGCTGTGTCCCGTTGTGTCCCCTCTGTATCGACGCTGTGTCCTGCTGAGTCCCGCTGTGTCCTCGATGTGTTCCCTGTTGTGTCCCGCTGTGTCCCCCGCTGTGTCCCCCGCTGTGTCCCTGCTGTGTCCCTGCTGTGTCCCCGCTGTGTCCCGCTGTGTCCCGCTTTGTCCTCGCTCTGTCCCAAACTGTGTACCTCTGTGTGCCCCGCTGTGTCCCGCTGTGTTCCCGCTGTGTCCCACTGTGTCCCCCGCTGTGTCCCGCTGTGTACCGCTGTGTCCTGCTGTGTCCTGCTGTGTCCACGCTGTGTTCCCGGCTGTGTCCCGCTGTGTACCCCTCTGTGTCCCCCGCTGTGTCCCGCTGTGTCCCCCGCTGTGACCCGCTGTGTCCCGCTTTGTCCCCTGCTGTGTCCCCACTGTGTGCCCCTTGTATCCCTCTGTGTACCCCGCTGTGTCCAGCTGTGTTCACGCTTTGTCCCGCTGTGTCCCCTCTCTGTCCCCTGCTGTCCCCCTTAGTGTCTCCCGCTGTGTCCCCTCTCTGTCCCCTGCTGTCCACCGCTGTGTCTCCCGCTGTGTCCCGCTGTGTCCCGCTGTGTCGCCCGCTTTGTCCCGCTGGGCCCCTGCAGTGTCCCCGCTGTGTCACACTGTGTCACACTGTGTCCCGTGTTGTCCCGCTTTGGCCCCCGCTGTGACCTGGCTGTGTTTCTCGCTGTGTCCCGCTGTATACCCTTCTGTGTCCCCCGCTGTGTCCCGCTGTGTACCCCGCTGTGTCCAGCTGGGTCTTCGCTTTGTCCCTCGCTGTCTCCTGCTTTGTCCCACGCTGTGTCCCGCTGTGACCCGCTGTGTCCTCACTGTGTCCCCCGCTGTGTCCCGCTGTGTCCCCCGCTGTGACCCGCTGTGTCCTGCTGTGTCCCCCACTGTGTCCCTGCTGTCTCCCCGGTGTGTCACACTGTTTCCCGCTGTGTACTGCTGTGTCTCCCGCTGAGTTCCTCTGTGTCCCGCTGTGTCCCAATGTGTCCTCGCTGTGTCACGCTCTGTCCTGCTCTGTCCCCGCTGTGTCCTGCTTTGTCCCGCTGTGTCCCCACTGTGTGCTCGCTGTGTCCCTCTGTGTACCCCGCTGTGTCCGCTGTGTCCCCTCTCTGTCCTCTGCTGTCCCCCGCTGTGTCCCCCGCTGTGTCCCCCGCTGTGACCCGCTGTGTCCCCCGCTGTGTCCCCACTGTGTGCCCCCTGTGTCCCACTGTGTACCCCGCTGTGTCCAGCTGTGTTCCCGCTGTGTCCACTGCTGTGTCCTGCTGTGTACCCCGCTGTGTCCCGCTATGTTCCCGCAGTGTCCCCGCTGTGTCCCGCTGTGCCCGCTCTGTCCCTGCTGTGTCCCGCTGTGTCCCCCTGTGTCCCCCGCTGTGTTCCGCTACGTTCCCGCAGTGTCCCCGCTGTGTGCCGCTGTGTCCCACTGTGTCCCGTGGTGTCCCAGTTTGTCCTTCGCTGTGTCCCAAGGTGAGTCCCCGCTGTGTCCTGCTGTGTCCCCTCTGTGTGCCCGCTGTGTCCCTCTGTGTGCCCCGCTGTGTCCAGCTGTGTCCCCGCTGTGTCCCGCTGTGTCCCCTGTCCCCTGTTGTCCCGCGCTTTGTCCCCCGCTGTGTCCCGCTGTGTCTCGCTGTGTTACACTGTGTCCCGTGTTGTCCCGCTTGGCCTCCCGCTGTGACCTCGCTGTGTTTCCCGCTGTGTCCCTCTGTGTACCACTCTGTGTCCCCAGCTGTGTCCCGCTCTGTACCCCGCTGTGTCCAGCTATGTTCCCGCAGTGTCCCCGCTGTCTCCCGCTGTGTCCTCGATGTGTCCACCGCTGTGTCCCGTTGTGTCCCCAGCTGTGTACCCCGCTGTGTCCCGCTGTGTGCCCGCTGTATCGACGCTGTGTCCTGCTGGGTCCCGCTGTGTCCTCGCTGTATTCCCCATTGTGTCAGGCTGTGTACCCCGCTGTGTCCCCCGCTGTGTCCCTGCTGTGTCCCTGCTGTGTCCCCACTGTGTCCCGCTGTGTCCCCCGCTGTGTCCTCCGCTGTGTCCCTGCTGTGTCCCTGCTGTGTACGCTGTGTCCCGCATTAACAAAATTCTTCCAATTCTGAATCACAAGAGTCATCATAGTAACTACAAAAAACACAAAAAAAAA
>NW_012308914.1:0-2518 GCF_000151885.1 Dipodomys ordii | reverse complement strand
TCACCCTGCGGGGACACAGCGGGACACAGCAGGGAACATAGCGGGACACAGCGGGTCCCAGCAAGGACACAGTGGGACACAGCGGGACAGAGCGGGGATACAGCGGGACACAGCGGGTCCCAGCAGGGACACAGCGGGACACAGCGGGGGAGACAGCAGGACACATCGGGGAACACAGCGAGGACACAGCGGGACCCAGCGAGACACAAGCGTTGATACAGCGGAAAAAGCGGGAGACACATAGGGACACAGCGGGGACAAAGTGGGGGACATAGCTGGGGACAGAGCAGGACACCACGGAACACAGCGGAACACAGCGGGAAACAGAGGTGACCCTGCGGGGACAAAGCGGGACAAAGCGGGGGACACAGCGGGACACAGCGGGGACCTAGCTGGACACAGCGTGGTACACAGCGGGACACAGCGGGGACACAGCGGGGACACAGCGGGACACAGCGGGTACCAGCAGGGCCACAGCGGGACACAGGGGGACACAGCGGGGGAGACAGCAGGACACATCGGGGAACACAGCGAGGACACAGCGGGACCCAGCGGGACACAGCATTGATACAGCTGGGACACAGCGGGACACAGCGGGGTACACAGCTGGGGACACAAAGGGACACA
This sequence comes from Dipodomys ordii, assembly GCF_000151885.1. NCBI lineage: Eukaryota > Metazoa > Chordata > Mammalia > Rodentia > Heteromyidae > Dipodomys > Dipodomys ordii. Next base: position 1,891 of record NW_012308914.1, on the reverse strand, counting down.
GTGGGGGACACAGCAGGACACAGCGGGACACAGTGGGGACACAGCGGGGACAAAGCGTGAGACACAGCGGGGGACAGAGCGGGAGACAGCGGGGGACACAGCGAGGACACAGCGGGACACAGCGGGGACACAGCGGGGACTCAGCGGGGGACACAGCGGGGCACAAAGCGGGACACCAAGGTACACAGTGTGACACAGCGGGACACAGCGGGGTACACAGCTGGGGACACAAAGGGAAACAGCGGGTGACACAGCGGGACACAGTGGGACCCAGCGGGAAACATCGGTGACCCTGCGGGGACACAGCGGGACACATTGGGGGACACAGCTGGGGACACAGCGGGACACAGCAGGGGACACAGCGGGACACAGTGGCGGACACAGGGGGGACAAAGCGGGACACAACGGGGGACACAGCAAGGACACAGCAGGACATAGCGGGGACACAGCGGGACTCTGCGGGGGACAGAGCGTGACACAGTGGGACACAGTGGGACACAGCTGGACACAGCGGGGACACAGCAGGGACACAGAGGGGGACATAGCCGAACACAGCGGGACACAGTGGGGGACAAAGCGGAACACAGCGGGACACAGTGGGGGACACAGCGGGACAGAGCGGGGGATACAGCGGAGGACACAGCGGGACACAGCGGGGAACACAGCGAGGACCCAGCAAGGACAACGCGGGGGACACAGCGGGGACACAGCTGGGGACACAGCGGGACACAGCGGGGAATACAGCGGGACACAGGGGGGACACAGCGGGACACAGCGGGGACAAAACTTGAGACACAGCGGTGGACAGAGCGGGAGATAGCGGGGGACACAGCGGGACACAGTGGGGGACACAGCAAGGACACAGCGGGAGTCCACGGGGGACAAAGCGGGACACAGCGGGACACAGCTGGACACAGCGGGGACACAGCTGGACACAGCAGGGGACACAGCGGGACACATCGGGGACACAGCGGGACACAGCGGGACACAGTCGGACACAGTGGGGGACACAGTGGGACACAACGGGGGACACAGTGAGGACATAACGGGACAGAGCGGGGACACAGCTGGACACAGAGGGGTACACAGCGGGACACAGCGGGGACACAGCGGGGACACAGCGGGACACATTGGGGACACAACCGGACACAGCGGGGACACAGCATTGGTCACAGCGGGACACAGCGGGGGACACAGCAGGGGACACAGCGGGACACAGCGGGGGACACAGCTGGACACAATCGGAGACACAGCGTGACACAGTGGGGGACACAGCGGGACACAGCGTGGTACACAGCAGGACACAGCGGGGTACACAGCGGGGGACACAACGGGACACAGCGTGGGACAAAGCGGAAGACAGCGGGGGACACAGCGAGGACACAGCGGGGGACACAGCGGGGGACACAGCGGGACACAGCGGGGACAGAGAGGGACACAGCGTGACACAGTGGGACACAGCAAGTGACAGAGCGGGACACAGCGGGGGACACAGCGAGGACACAGCGGGACAGTGCAGGATACACAGCGAGGACAAAGGGGGACACAGCGGAACACAAGGGGATAAAGCGGGGACACAGCTGGGGACACAACGGGACACAGCTGGGGATACTGCTGGACACAGCGGCGGACACAGGGGGGACAAAGCGGGACAGAGCGGGGGACACAGCAAGGACACAGAGGGACACAACAGGGACACAGCGGGACACCACGAGACACAGTGGGACACAGCGGGGATACAGTGGGAAAAAGTGGGGGGATACAGCAAGACACAGCGGGACACAGCGGGGGGACTCAGCTCGGGACACAGCGGGGGGACAGAGAGGGGGGACTACAGGGGGGAAAGAGCGGGGGATCTCAGCGCGGACTCCAGCAGGGGACACAGTTGGGA
>NW_012308913.1:0-2518 GCF_000151885.1 Dipodomys ordii | reverse complement strand
TGTCCTGCTGTGTCCTCGCTGTGTCCCACGCTGTGTTCCGCTGTGTCCCCCGCTGTGTCCCGCTGTGTCCCCGCTGTGTCCCGCTGTGTCCCTCTGTGTCCCTGCTGTGACCCTCTCTGTCCCCGCTGTATTGACGCTGTGTCCCGGTGTGTCCCGCTGTGTCCGCACTGTGTTTCCGGCTGTGTCCCGCTGTGTACCCCTCTGTGTCCCCTGCTGTGTCCCGCTGTGTCCCCTCTCTGTCCCCTGCTGTCCCCCGCTGTGTCCCCCGCTGTGTCTCACTGTGTCGCCCGCTTTGTCCCGCTGTGCCCCTGCAGTGTCCCCGCTGTGTCCCACTGTGTCACACTGTGTCCCGTGTTGTCCCGCTTTGTCCCCCGCTGTGACCTCGCAGTGTTTCCCGCTGTGTCCCAATGTGTCCTCGCTGGGTCCCCCGCTGTGTCCCGCTGTGTTCCCCGCTGTGTCCCGCTGTGTCCGACTGTGTCCCGCTGTGTCCCCGCTGTGTCCCGCTGTGTCCCGCTGTGTCCCTGCTGTGTGCCCGCTGTGTCCCGCTTTGTACCCCGCTGTGTCCAGCTGTGTCCTTTTGTGTCACGCTGTTTCCCCGCTGTGTCCCTGCTGTGTCCCTCTGTGTACCCCGCTGTGTCCAGCTTTGTCCCCGCTGTGTCTCGCTGTGTCCCACGCTCTGTCCCACACTGTGTCCCGACGTGTCCCCCGCTGTGTCCCGCAGTGTCCCCCGCTGTGTCCCACTGTGTCCCCCGCTGAGTCCCCGCTGTGTCACCGCTGTGTCCTGCTGTTTCCTCGCTGTGTCCCCTGCTGTTTCCCTCTCTGTCCCTCCCTGTGTCTCACACTTTGTCCCCGCTGTGTCCCACTGTGTCCCGCTTGTCCCGCTGTGCCCCCGCTGTGTCCCGTTGTGTCCACAGTGTGTACCACGCTGTGTAACGCTGCCTCCCCGCTGTATCGACGCTGTGTCCCGTTGTGTCCCGCTGTGTCCTCGCTGTGTTCCCCACTGTGTCCCGCTGTGTCCCCCGCTGTGTCCCCCGCTGTGTCCTAGCTGTGTCCCCTGTTGTGTCCCGCTGTGTCCTCACTGGGTAGCCCACTGTGTCCCGCTTTGTCCCCCGCTGTCCCCCGCTGTGGCCCACTGTGTCCCGCTGTGTCCCCCGCTTTATCTTGCTGTGTCCCGCAGTGTCCCCGCTGTGTCCCGCTGTGTAACACTGTGTCCCGTGATGTCCCACTTTGTCCCACGCTGTGTGCCCAGCTGCGTCCCCTGTGTGTCGTCGCTGTGTCCCCTCTCTGTCCTCTGCTGTCCCCCGCAGTGTCCCCTGCTGTGTCCCCCGCTGTGACCCGTTGTGTCCCGCTGTGTCCCCCGCTGTGTCCCCACTGTGTGCCCCCTGTGTCCCACTGTGTACCCCGCTGTGTCCAGCTGTGTTCCCGCTGTGTCCCGCTGTGACCCGCTGTGTTCCCAGCTGTGTCCCGCTGTGTACCCCTCTGTGTCCCCCTCGGTGTCCCGCTGTGTTCCCCGCTGTGTCCCGCTGTGTCCCGCTGTGTCCCCCGCTATGACCCGTTGTGTCCCGCTGTGTCCCCCGCTGTGTCCCCACTGTGTGCCCCCTGTGTCCCACTGTGTACCCCGCTGTGTCCAGCTGTGTTCCCGCTGTGTCCCGCTGTGACCCGCTGTGTTCCCAGCTGTGTCCCGCTGTGTCCCCCACTTTGTCCCGCTGTGTCCCGCCGTGTTCCCCGCTTTGTCCTGCTGTGTCCCCGCAGGGTCCCGCTGTGTCCCACTATGTCACACTGTGTCCCATGGTGTCCCTCTTTGTCACCTGCTGTGTCCCCCGCTGAGTCCCCTCTGTGTGGCCGCTGTGTCCCTCTGTGTCCTCGCTGTGTCCCCCGCTGTCTCCCGCTTTGTCCCCCGCTGTGTTCCGCTGTGTCACGATGTGTCCTCGCTGTGTCCCCCGCTGTGTCCCGCTGTGTCCCCGCTATGTCCCCAGCTGTGACCCGCTGTGTCCCGCTGTGTACCCCGCTGTGTCCCGCTATGTTGCCGCTGTGTCCCGCTGTGTCCCACTGTGTCACACTTTGTCCCGTGTTGTCCCGCTTTGTCCCCCGCTGTGACCTCGTTTTGTTTCCTGCTGTGTCCCGCTGTGTAGCACTCTGTGACCCCGCTGTGTCCCGCTGTGTCCCCCGCAGTGTCCCCACTGTGTGCTGTGTCCCACTGTGTCCGCGCTGTGTTCCCGGCTGTGTCCCGCTGTGTACCCCTCTGTGTCCCCCGCTGTGTCCCGCAGTGTCCCCGGCTGTGACCCGCTGTGTTCCGCTGTGTCCCCCGCTGTGTCCCCACTGTGTGCCCCCGGTGTCCCGCTGTGTCCCCTCTCTGTCCCCAGCTGTCCCCCGCTGTTTACCCCCGCTGTGTCCTGCTGTGACGCCCATTATGCCCCGCTGTGCCCCCTGCCATGTCCCACTTGTGTCACAGTGAGTCCCGTGTTGTCTGCTTTGGCCCCTGCTGTGACCTCGCTGGGGTTTATCTCTGGGCCCGCTG
>NW_012308912.1:0-2518 GCF_000151885.1 Dipodomys ordii | reverse complement strand
ACACAGCGGGACACAGCGAGGACACAGCGGGACAGAGCGGGACACTGTCAGGGCACAGCGGGGGACACAGCGGGACACAGCGGGGGACACAGCGAGGACACAACGGAACACAGAGTGGGACACAGTGAGGACACAGCGGGACACAGCGGGACACAGCCGGGTCCCAGCAGTGGACACAGCGGGACACAGCGGGGGACACATGGAGGACTCAGCGGGACAAAGCGGGGACACAGCGGCGACTCACCGGGGGACACAGCGGGGGACAAAGCGGGACACCACAGAACACAGTGGGAAACAGCGGGACACAGCGGGGAAACTGCGGGGACACAGGGGGACAAAGCGTGGGACACATAGGGACACAGCGGGGGACACTGTGGGGGACACAGCGGGGGAACACAACGAGGACAGAGCGGGACCCAGCGGTACACAGCGTCGATAAAGCGGGGACACAGCGTTACACAGCGTGGTACACAGCTGTGAACACAACGGGACACAGTGGGGGCACAGCGGGACACAGTGGGACACAGTGGGACACAGCGGGGACAAAGCTTGAGACACAGCGGGGTACAGAGCGGGAGACAGCAGGGGACACAGCGAGGACACAGCGGGACACAGCGCTGACACTGCGGGGGACACAGCGGGGGACACAGCCGGACACAGCGGGACACAGCGGGGGACACAGGGGGTGACACAGGGGGGACACAGCGGGACCCAGCGCGGGACACAGCGAGGACGCATTGGGACACAGCGGGACACAGCGGGGGATACAGAGTGGTAAACAGCGGGACACAGCGGGGAACACAGCGAGGACACAGCGGGACCAAGCGGGACACAGCGTCGATACAGCGGGGACACAGCGGGACACAACGGGGTACAAAGCTGGGTACACAACGGGACTCAGCGGGGGACACAGCGAGGACACTGCAAAACACAGCGTGGGAAACAGCGAGGACACAGCAGGACACAGCGAGACACAGCGGGACTCAGTGGGGACACAGCAGTAGACACAGCGGGACACAGCGAGGACACAGCGGGGACACAGCGGGGACACAGCGGCACCCAGCAGGACACAGCGGGGCACACAGCGGGACACAGCGGGACACAGCTTGGGACACAGCGGGAACACAGCAGGACACAGCCGGGGACACAGCGAGGACATAGCGGGACACAGCGGGACACATCGTGGGACAAAGCAGGAGATGGCAGGGGACACAGCGAGGACACAGCGGGACACAGTGGCGACACATATAGGACTCAGCGGGGGACACAGTAGGGGACAGAGCGGGACACAGCGGGACCCAGCGGGGACAAAGCGTGAGACACAGCAGTGGACAGAGCAGGAGACAGAGGCGGACACAGCGAGGACATAGCGGGACACAGTGGGGACACAGAGGTGGCTCGGGGGGCCACAGCGGAGGACAAAGCCGGACACCACGGAACACAGCGGGACACAGCGTGAAACAGCGGTGAACCTGCGGGGACACAGCGGGACACAGCGGGGAACACAGCGGGACACAGCGGGGACATAGCGGGGACACTGCGGGACCCAGCAGGACACAGCGGGACACAGCAGGACACATCGGGGGACACAGCGGGACACAGCGGGGGACACAGCGCGACACAGCAAGACAGCATGGACACAGCAGTAGACACATCGGGACATAGCGGGGGACACAGCTGGGGACACAACGGGACACAGCGGTGGACACAGCGAGGACACAGCAGGACTCACTGGGACTCAGTGGGGGACACAGCGAGGACACAGCAGGTCACAGTGGGGGACACAGCGAGGACAAAGCGGGGGACACAGCGGGACACAGCGGTGAACACAGCGAGGACACAGCGGGACACAGCGTCAATATAGCGGGGACACAGCGTTACACAGTGTGATACACAGCTGTGGACTCAACGGGACACAGTGGGGGCACAGCCGGACACAGCAGGACACAGTGGGACACAGCGGGGAAAAAGCGTGAGACACAGCAGGGGACAGAGAGGGTGACAGCAGGGGACACAGCGAGGAAACAGCGGGACACAGCGGTGACACAGCGGGGACTCAGGGGGTGACACAGCGGGACACAGCGGGGGACACAGCGGGACACAGCGGGGGACACAGCGGGACACAGCGGGGACACAGAGGGGACTCAGCTGGGGACATAGCGGGGGACAAAGCGGGACACCACAGGACACAGTGGGACACAGCGGGACACAGCGGGGACACTGCGGGGACACAGCGGGACAAAGCGGGGGACCCAGCGGGACCCAGCGGGACACAGCAGGACCCAGCGGGGAAACAGCGGGGACACAGTGGGACACAGCGAGGACACAGCGGGACACAGCGGGACACTGCGGGGCACAGCGCGGGACACAGCGGGACACAGCGGGGGACACAGGGAGGACACAGCGGAACACAGCATGGGACAAAGCGAGGACACAGCGGGAAACAGAGAGACACAGCGGGACCCAGCGGGGACTCAGTAGGGACCCAGTAGTGGACACAGCGGGACACAGTGGGGGA
>NW_012308911.1:0-2518 GCF_000151885.1 Dipodomys ordii | reverse complement strand
ATCACCTGCTATGTCCCCCGCTGTGTCACCAATGTGTCCCGCTGTGTCCTCGCTGTGTCCCGCTGTGTCTCGCTGTGCCCCCACTCTGTCCCGTTGTGTCCACAGCTGGGTACCACGCTGTGTAACACTGTGCCCTGCTGTATCGACGCTGTGTCCTGCTGGGTCCCGCTGTGTCCTCGCTGAGTTCCCCGCTGTGTCCCGCTGTGTCCCCAGCTGTGTCCCTCGCTGTGTCTCGCTGTGTCCTAGCTGGGTCCCCTGCTGTGTCCCGCTGTGTCCCCAGCTGTGTTCCGCTGTGTCCCGCTATATCCCGCTTGGTCCCTGCTGTGTCCCCGCTGTGTGCCCGGCTGTGTCCTGCTGTGTACTACGTTGTGTCCAGCTGTGTCACCGCTGAGTCTCTCTTTGGCCCCTCTCTGTCTCCGCTGTTCCACGCTGTGTCCCGCTGTGTCCCGCTGTGTCCCCCGCTTTGTCCCGCTGAGTCCCCTCTGTGTCGCCGCTGTGTCCCGCTGTGTCCTGGCTGTGTCCCCCGCTGTCTGCCGCTTTGTCCCCGCTGTGTCCCTAGCTGTGCCTAGCTGTGTAGCGCTGTGTCCCGCTGTGTACCCCGCTGTGTCCCACTATGTTCCCGCAGTGTCCCCGCTGTGTCCCGCTGTGTCCCCCGAGTGTCCCGTTGTGTACCCAGCTGTACACCCCGCTGTGTCCCGCTGAGTCCCCGCTGTAACGACGCTGGGTCCCGCTGGGTCCCGCTATGTCTTCCCTGTGTTCCCCGCTGTGTCCCGCTGTGTCCCCCGCTGTGTCCCGCTGTGTCCCCAGCTGTGTACCCCGCTGTGTCCCGCTGTATTCCCGCTGTATCGACGCTGTGTCCCGCTTGATCCCGTTGTGTCCTCGCTGTGTTCCCCGCTTTATCCCGCTGTGTACCCATCTGCATCCCTCGCTGTGTCCCGCTGTGTCCCGATGTGTACTGCTGTGTCCCCCGCTGCGTCCCGCTGTGTCCCTGCTGTGTCCCAATGTGTCCTCGCTGTGTCCCCCACTGTGTCCCGCTGTGTCCCCCCTGTGTCCCCCGCTGTGTCCCTCTGTGTCCCGCTGTGTCCCCCGCTGTGTTCCCCGCTGTGTACCGCTGTGTGCCCCGCAGTGTCAGCGCTGTGTACCGCTGTGTTCTTGCTGTGTCCCCCGCTGTCTCCCGCTCTGTACCCCGCTGTGTCTCAAGCTTTGTCCCTGCTGCGTCCCACTGTGTCCCGCTGTGTCCCGCTGTGCCCCCACTGTGTCCCGTTGTGTTCACAGCTGTGTACCACGCTGTGTAACGCTGTGTCCCCGCTGTATCGACGCTGTGTCCTTCTGGGTCCCGCTGTGTCCTCGCTGTGTTCCCCGCTGTGTCCCGCTGTGTCCCCAGCTGTGTCCCCTGCTGTGTCCCGCTGTTTCCCCCGCTTTGTCCTGCTGTGTCCCGCAGTGTCCCCGCTGTGTCCCGCTGTGTAACACTGTGTCCCGTGGTGTCCCCCTTTGTCCCACGCTGTATCCCCAGCTGAGTCCCCTCTGTGTCGCCGCTGTGTCCCCCTGTGTCCTCACTGTGTCCCCCGCTGTCTCCCGCTTTGTCCCCCGCTGTATTCCGCTGTGTCCCGCTGTGTCCCCGCTGTGTCCCCAGCTGTGTCCCGCTGTGTCCCGCTGTGTCCCTGCTGTATCGACTCTGTGTCCTGCTGGGTCCCGCTGTTCCCTCGCTGTGTTCCCCGCTGTGTCCCGCTGTGTCCCCAGCTGTGTCCCCCGCTGTGTCCAGCTGTGTCCTCGCTGGGTCCCCCGCTGTGTCCCGCTGTGTTCCCCGCTGTGTTCCGCTTTGTCCCACTATGTCCCGCTCGGTCCCTGCTGTGTCCCGGTGTGTCCCGCTGTGTCCCCGCTGTGTGCCCGCTGTGTCCCGCTGTGTACTCCGTTGTGTCCAGCTGTGTCACCGCTGTGTCTCGCTTTGGCCCCTCTCTGTCTCCGCTGTCCCCTGCTGTGTCCCCCGCTGTCCCGCTGTGTCCCGCTGTGTCCCCCGCTTTGTCCCTTCTGAGTCCCATCTGTGTCGCCGCTGTGTCCCGTTGTGTCCTCGCTGTGTCCCCTGCTGTCTGCCGCTTTGTCCCCACTGTGTCCCAAGTTGTGTCCCGCTATGTCCCGCTGTGTACCCCGCTGTGTCCCACTATGTTCCCGCAGTGTCCCCGCTGTGTACCATTGTGTCCCGCTGTGTCCTTGCTGTGTCCCCGAGTGTCCCATTGTGTCCCCAGCTGTGCACCCCGCTGTGACCCGCTGTGTCCCCGCTGTTACGACGCTGGGTCCCGCTGGGTCCCGCTATGTCCTCCCTGGGTTCCCCGCTGTGTCCCGCTGAGTCCCGCTGTGTTCCCCGCTGAGTCCCGCTGTGTCCCCGCTGTGTCCCGCTATGTCCCGCTCTGTCCCCTGCGGTGTCCCGCTGTGTCGTCGCTGTGTTCCCCGCTGAGTCCCGCTGTGTCCCTGCTGTGTCCCGCTATGTCCCGCTCTGTCCCCTGCTGTGTCCCGCTGTGTA
>NW_012308910.1:0-2518 GCF_000151885.1 Dipodomys ordii | reverse complement strand
TGCTTCTTCTTCTTCTACTGCTTCTCTTTCTGCTTCTCATTCTGCTTCTGCTTCTCCTTCTGCTTCTCCTATTACTTCTGCAGCTCTTCCTTCTCCTTCTCCTACTTCTCCTTCTCCTTCTGCTTCTTCTGCTTCTCCTGCTTCTCCTTCTGCATCTTCTTCTGCTTCTGCTCCTCCTTCTGCTGCTTCTTCTGCTTCTGTTTCTCCTTCTTCTTCTCCTTCTGCTTCTTCTGCTTCTCCTTATGCTTCTCCTTCTGTTTCTCCTTCTCCTTCTCGTTCTTCTGCTTTTACTTTTGCTTCTCCTTCTGCTTATGCTGCAACTGCTACTGCTTCTGCGTCTTCTGTTTCTTCCGCTTCTCCTTCTCCTTTTGATTCTCTTTCTGCTTCTGCTTCTCCTTCAGCTTCTCATTCTGCTTCTCCAGATTCTGCTTCTTCTGCTTCTCCTATTCTCCTTCTGCTTCAGGTTCTGCTTCTGCTTCTTCGGATTCTTATGCTTCTGCTTCTCCTGCTTCTGCTTCTTCTGCTTCCCCTCCTTCTCTTTCTGCTTCTCCTTCTGTTTCTGCTTCTCCTTCTGTTTCTGCTTCCTGTCCTTCTCCTGTTTCTTCTGCTTCTGCTTCTCCTGCTTCTGCTTCTTCTGCTTTTCCAGCTTCTCTTTCTGCTTCTCCTTCTGCTTCTGCTCCTCCTTCTGCTTCTGCTCCTTCTATTTCTTCTGTTTCTTTTTCTTCTGCTTCTCCCGCTCTGCTTCTTCTGCTTTCCTGCTTCTCGTTCTGCTTCTCTTCGTCGGCTTCTCTTTCTACTTCTCCTTCTGCTTCTTCTGATTCTGCTTCTTCTCCTTCTTCTTCTCCTTCTGCTTCTGCTTCTTCTGCTTCTCCTGCTACTCCTTCTGCATCTCCTTCTGCTTGTGCTTTTCCTTCTGCTTCTTCTTCTGCTTCTGCTTCTCCTTCTGCTTCTCCGTCTGTTTCTGCTTCTTCTGTTTTTCCTGCTTCTCCTACTGCTTCTCATTCTTCTTCTCCTTCTGTTTCTCCTTGTCGTTATTCTGCTATTCCTTCTGCTTCTCTATCTGCTTCTGCATCTTCAGCTTCTTCTGCTACTGCTTCTGCTTCTTCTGTTTCTTCTGCTTCTCTTTCTGCTTCTCCTTCTGCTTTTGCTTCTCTTTCTGCTTCTGCTTCTCCTTCTGGTTCTCCTTCTTCTCCAGATTCTGCTTCTTCTGCTTCTCCTGCTTCTCCTTCTGCTTCAGGTTCTGCTTCTTCTTCTGTTGCTTCTATTTCTGCTTCTCCTTCTGTTTGTGCTTCTCTTTCTGCTTCTGCTTCTTATCCTTCTTCTATTTCTTTTGATTCTGCTTCTCCTGCTTCTGCTTCTCCTTCTGTTTCTCCTTATGCTTCTCCTTCTGCTTCTCCTTCTTCTGCTTCTACTTCTGCTTCTGCTTCTCCTTCTGCATCTTCTTCTGTTTCAATTTCTCCTTCTTCTGCTTTTCATTCTGCTTCTGCTTCTCCTGCTTCTGCTTCTTCTGCTTCTCCTGCTTCTCCTTCTGCTTCTCTTTCTGCTTCTGCTTATCCTTCTGTTTCTCCTAATCCTAATCCTTCTCTTTCTCCTTCTCCTTCTTCTTCTTCTGCTTCTCCTGCTGCTTCTTCTTCTGCTTCTTCTGCTTTTTCTGTTTCTTCTGTTTCTGCGTCTCCTGCTTCTTCTTCTTCTGCTTCTCCTTCTTCTCCTTCTGCTTCTCCTTCTCCTTCTCCTTCTTCAATTCCTCCTTCTTGTGCTTCTCTTTCTGCTTCTGCTTCTGCTTCTCTTGCTTCTGATTCTGTTTCTCCTTCTGCTTCTCTTTCTGCTTCTTATTCTGCTTCTGCTCCTCCTACTCCTAATCCTTCTCTTTCTCTTTCTTCTTCTGCTTCTCGTTTTGCTTCTACTTCTTCTGCTTGTTCGGTTTCTTCTGCTTCTGCTTTTCCAGCTTCTGCTGCTTCTGCTTCTCTTTCTGCTTCAGGTTCTCCTTCTGATTCTTCGGCTTCTTCTGTTTCTTCTGCTTCTGCTTCTCCTGCTACTGCTTCTTCTGCTTCTCTTTCTGCTTCTGCTTCTGCTTCTGCTTCTCCTTCTGCTCCTTCTCCTTCTTCTGTTTCTTCTTCTTCTTCTGCTTCTCCCGCTTCTGCTTCTTCTGCTTCTCCTGCTTGTCCTTCTCCTTCTGCTTCTCCTTCTCCTTCTTCTGCTTCTCTTTCTGCTTCTGCTTCTTCTGATTCTCCAACTTCTCCTTCTTCTTCTCCTTCTATTTCTGCTTCTCTTTCTGCTTCTGCATCTCCTTCTGCTTCACCTTCTGCTGCTCCTTCTCCTTCTTCTGTTTCTCCCTCTGCTTCTGCTTCTTATGCTTCTTCTTTTTCTTCTGGTTCTGCTTCTCCTGCTTCTGCTTCTTATGCTTCTACTGCTTCTTCTTCTGCTTCTTCTGCTTCTACTTCTCTTTCTGCTTCTGCTTCTCCTGCTTGTTTTTCTGCTTCTTCTGCTGCTTTTTCTACTTCTCCTTCTGCTTCTCTTT
>NW_012308909.1:0-2518 GCF_000151885.1 Dipodomys ordii | reverse complement strand
ATCAGTCCTGCTGTGTGCCCCGCTGTGTCCCACTATGTTCCCGCAGTGTCCCCTCTGTGTCCCCGCTGTGTCCTCGCTGTGTTCCCCGCTGTGTCCCGCTGTGTCGCCCTCTGTGTCCCACTGTGTCTTCTGCTGTGTCCCCACTGTGTCCCCCTGTGTCTCGCTGTGTCCCGCTGTGTCCTCGCTGTTTCCCACGCTGTGTTCTGCTGTGTGCTCACTGTGTCCCCCGCTGTGTCCCGTTGTGTCCCCAGCTGTGTACCCCGCTGTGTCCCGCTGTGTCCCCGCTGTATCAACGTTGTATCCCGCTTGGTCCCTCTGTGTCCTCGCTGTGTTCCCCGCTGTGTCCTGCTCTTTACCCATCTGTGTCCCCCGCTGTGTCCCGCTGTATCCCCGCTGTGTCCCAATGTGTCCACGCTGTGTCCCGCGCTGGGTCCCGCTGTGTCCCCACTGTGCCCCAATGTGTCCTCGCTGTTTCCCACGCTGTGTTCTGCTGTGTCCTCGCTGTGTCCCCCGCTGTGTCCCGCTGTGTCTCCGCTGTATCGACGCTGTGTCCCGCTTGGTCCCGCTGTGTCCCCCCTTTGTCCCCTGCTGTGTCCCACTGTGTCCCGCTGTCTCCCCTGCTGTGTCCCTATGTGTCCCACGCTTTGTCCCCCTGTGTCCCTGCAGTTTCCCCGCTGTGTCCTGCTGTTTCCCACTGTGTTCTGTGGTGTCCCGCTTTGTCCCCCGCTGTGTCCCCCGGTGAGTCGCCGCTGTGTCCCCGCTTTGTCCCGCTGAGTCCTCCATGTGTCCCCCGCTGTGTTCCGCTGTGTCCACCGCTGTGTCCCGCTGTGTCCACTTCTGGGTCCCGGCTGTGTCCCGCTGTGTCCCGCTGTGTCCGGCTGTGTCCTCACTGTGTCCCACTCTGTGTTCCGCTGTGTCCTCGCTGTGTCCCCCGCTGTGTCCCGCTGTGTCCCCTGCGGTGCCCTGCAGTGTCCCGCTCTGTCCCGCTGTGTCCTCGCTGTGTCCCGCTGTATCCCCGCTGTGTCCCCGCTGTCTCCAGCTCTGTCCCCTGCTGTGTCTCACGCTTTGTCCCCGCTGTGTCCCACTGAGTCCCGCTGTGTCCCGCTGTGCCCCCACTGTGTCCCGTTGTGTCCACAGCTTTGTACCATGCTGTGTAACGCTGTGTCTCCGCTGTATCGACACTGTGTCCCGCTGGGTCCCACTGTGTCCTCGCTGTGTTCCCCGCTGTGTCCAGCTGTTTCCCCCACTGTGTCCCCCTCTGTGTCCTGCTGTGTCCCCTGCCGTGTCCCCCTGTGTCCCGCTGTGTCCCCGCTGTGTCCCGCTGTGTCCCCCTTTGTCCCCCACTGTGTCCCGCAGTGACCCCGCTGTGTCCCGCTGTGTCTCCGCTGTATTGACGCTGTGTACCGCTGGGTCCTGCTGTGTCCTCTCTGTGTTCCCCACTGTGTCCCACTGTGTCCCCGCTGTGTCCCTCTCTGTGTCCCCCGCTGTGTCCCGCTGTGTCCCGCTGTGTACTGCTGTGTCCCGCGCTGAGTCCCGCTGTGTCCCCGCTGTGTCCCAATGTGTCCGTGCTGTGTCCCCTGCTGTGTCCCGCTGTGTCCCCCCTGTTTCCCCCGCTGTGTCCCGCTGTGTCCCGCTGTGTTTCCAGCTGTGTCCTCTGCTCTGTCCCACTGTGTCCCCCTCTGTTTCCTGCTGTGTCCCGCTGTGTCCCCCCTGTGTCGCCTGCTGTGTCCCGCTGTGTCCACACTGTGTTCCCCGTGTGTCCCGCTGTGTACCCCGCTGTGACCCGCTGTGTCGCGCTGTGTCCCGCTCTTTCTCCGCTGTGTCCCCGCTGTGTGCCCAGTGTGTCCCGCTGTGTACCCCGCTGTGTCTAGCTGTGTCACTGCTGTGTCCCGCTGTGTACTGCTGTGTCCCCCGCTGAGTCCCGCTGTGCCCCCGCTGTGTCCCAATGTGTCCTCGCTGTATCCCCCCTGTGTCCCGCTGTGTCCCACTGTGTCCCCCGCTGTGTCCAGCTGAGTCCCTCTCTGTCCCCTGCTGTGTCCCCCGCTCTGTCCCACTGTGTCCCCCTCTGTGTCCCGCTGTGTCCCGCTGTGTACTGCAGTGTCCCCCGCTGAGTCCCGCTGTGTCCCCGCTGTGTCCCAATGTGTCTTCCCTGTGTCCCCCGCTGTGTCCCCCTCTGTCCCCCGCTGTGTCCCGCTGTGTCAACTGCTGTGTCCACATTGTGTCCCGCTGTTTCCCCCGCTGTGTCCCGCTGTGTCCTCACTGTGTCCCGCTGTGTCCTCGCTGTGTCCACCGTGTGTCCCACTGTGTGCCCCGCTTGTGTCCCCTGTGAATCCCGCTGTGTACCCCGCTGTGTCCCGCTGTGTCACGCTTTTGTCCCGCTCTTTCCCCACTGTGTTCGCTGTGTCCCGGCTGTGTCCCGGCTGTGTGCCCGCTTGTGTAATTCTGCTGTGTCTCGCTTTGTACCAGTTGTGGTCTAGCTGTGTCCCCCGCTCTGTCCCCCGCTGGTGTCCCGCCTTGT
>NW_012308908.1:0-2518 GCF_000151885.1 Dipodomys ordii | reverse complement strand
TCCTGCTTGTTTTTCTGCTTCTTCTGTTGCTTCTCCTTCTGCTGCTTCTTCTACTTCTCCTTCTGCTTCTCTTTTTGCTTCTCTTTCCGCTTCCGCTTCTTCTGTTTCTCCTGCCTGAATTTCTGGTTCTACTTCTTCTGCTGCTTCTCCTTCTGATTCTGCTTCTACTTCTGCTTCTGTTTCTGCTTCTTCTGCTTCTTCTCTTTCGGCTTCTTCTGCTTCTGCTTCTTGTGCTCCTCCTGCTTCTCTTTCTGCTTCTCATTCCGCTTCTGCTTCTCCTTCTGTTTCTGCTTCTCCTCCTTCTCCTTCTCCTACTTCTGCTTCTCCTTCAGCTTCTGCTTCCTCTGCTTCTCCTTCTGCATCTCCTTCTGCTTGTGCTTGTCCTTATGGTCCTTCTTCTGCTTCTGCTTCTCCTTCTCCTTCTTTTGCTTCTGCTTCTTCTGCTTTTCCTGCTTCTCCATCTGCTTCTGCTTCTTCTGCTTCTCCTGCTTCTCCTTCTGCATCTTCTTCTGCTTCTGCTTCTCCTTCTCCTTCTTCTGCTCCTCCTTCTGATTCTCCTTCTACTTCTTCTTCTTCTTCTGCTTTACCTGCTTCTCTTTCTGCTTCTCCTTCAGCTTCTCCTTCTGTTTCTCCTTCTCCTTCTTGTTCTTCTGCTTTTCCTTCTGCTTCTCCTTCTGCTTCTGCTACAACTGCTACTGCTTCTACTTCTTCTGTTTCTTCTGCTTCTCCTTCTTCTTTTGATTCTCTTTCTGCTTCTGCTTCTCCTTCAGCTTCTCATTCTGCTTCTCCAGATTCTGCTTCTTCTTCTTCTCCTGCTTCTCCTTCTGCTTCAAGTTCTGCTTCTGCTTCTTCGGATTCTTATGCTTCTGCTTCTCCTGCTTCTTCTGCTTCCCCTCCTTCTCGTTCTGCTTCTATTTCTGTTTCTGCTTCTCCTTCTGCTTCTGCTTGTTGTCCTTCTCCTGATTCTTCTACTTCTGCTTCTCCTGTTTCTGCATCTCCTGCTTCTCCTTCTGCTGCTCTTTCTGCTTCTCCGGCTGCTTTTCCGTCTCCTGCTCCTTCTTCTGCTTCTCTTTCTGCTTCTCCTTCTGTGTCTCCTTCTCCTTTTCGTTCTTCTGCTTTTCCTTGTACTTCTCCTTCTGCTTCTGCATCTTCTGCTTCTTCTGCTACTGCATCTGCTTCTTCTGTTTCTTCTGCTTCTCTTTGTGCTTCTCCTACTGCTTTTGCTCCTCTTTCTGCTTCTGCTTCTCCTTCTGGTTCTCCTTCTTCTCCAGATTCTGCTTCTTCTGCTTCTCCTTCTGCTTCAGGTTCTGCTTCTGCTTCTTCGGCTTCTTCTGCTTCTATTTCTGCTTCTCCTTCTGTTTCTGCTTCTCTTTCTGCTTCTGCTTCTTATCCTTCTTCTTCTTCTTCTTCTTCTTCTTCTTCTTCTTCTTCTTCTTCTTCTTCTTCTTCTTCTTCTTCTTCTTCTTCTTCTTCTTCTTCTGCTTCTCCTTATGCTTCTCCTTCTTCTCCTTCTCCTTCTTCTTCTTCTCCTTCTTCTTCTTCTTCTTCTTCTTCTTCTTCTTCTTCTTCTTCTTCTTCTTCTTCTTCTTCTTCTTCTTTTTCTTCTCTTTCTTCTGCTTCAGTTTTATTGCTTCTTCTGCTTCTACTGCTTCTCTTTCTGCTTCTCATTCTACTTCTGTTTCTCCTATTGCTTCTGCTGCTCTTCCTTCTCCCTCTCCTACTTCTACTTCTCCTTCTGCGTCTGCTTCTTCTGCTTCTCCTGCTTCTCCTTCTGCATCTTCTTCTCCTTCTTCTTCTCCTTCTGCTGCTTCATCTGCTTTTTCTCCTTCTGCTTCTCCTTCTGTTTCTTCTGCTTCTCCTTCTGATTCTCCTTCTCCTTTCCTTTTGTTTCTCCTTCTCCTTCTCGTGCCTCTGCTTTTCCTTCTGCTTCTCCTTCTGCTTCTGCTGCAACTGCTACTGCTTCTGCTTTTTCTGTTTCTTCTGCTTCTCCTTCTGCTTTTGATTCTCTTTCTGCTTCTGCTTCTCCTTCAGCTTGTCATTCTGCTTCTCCAGATTCTGCTTTTTCTGCTTCTCGTGCTTCTCCTTCTGCTTCAGGTTCTGCTTCTGCTTCTTCGGCTTCTTCTGCTTCTGCTTCTCCTGCTGCTGCTTCTTCTGCTTCCCCTCCTTCTCTTTCTGCTTCTCCTTCTGTTTCTGCTTCTCCTTCTGCTTCTGCTTTTTGTCCTTCTCCTGTTTCTTCTGCTTGTGCTTCTCCTGCTTCTGCTTCTTCTGCTTTTCCTGCTTCTCTTTCTGCTTCTGCTCCTTCTCCTTCTTCTGTTTCTTCTTCTTCTTCTTCTCCCGCTTCTGCTTCTTCTGCTTCTCTTGCTTCTCGTTCTGCTTCTCTTCGTCGGCTTCTTTTTCTACTTCTGCTTCTGCTTCTTCTGATTCTGCTTCTTCTCCTTCTTCTTCTCCTTCTGCTTCTGCTTCTTCTGCTTCTGCTTACTGCATCTCCTTCTGCTTGTGCTTGTCCTTCTGCTTCTGC
>NW_012308907.1:0-2518 GCF_000151885.1 Dipodomys ordii | reverse complement strand
CAGCGAGGACACAGCGGGACACAGCGGGACACTTTCGGGGACACTGCGGGAACATAGTGGGACACAGCGGCGACACAGATGGGACTCAGCGGGACAAAGCGGGGGACACAGCGGGACACAGCTAGGGACACAGCGGGGACAAAGCGGCAGACAGCCGGGGACACAGCGAGGACACAGCGGGACACAGCGGCGACACAGATGGGACTCAGCGGGACAAAGCGGGGGACACAGCGGGACACAGCGGGACACAGCGGGGGACACAGCGGGGGACAGCGGAGACAGAGAGGGGCCAAAGCGAGACACAAAGGTGACACAGCTGGACACAACAGAGTACACAACGGGACACAGCGGGCACACAGCAGGGACACAGCGGGACATAGCGGGACAAAGCGGAACACAGCGGGTGTCACAGCGGGACACAGCAGGGGACCCAGCGAGGACACAGCGGGACACAGCGGGAGACACAGCTGGAGACACAGCGGGACACAGCGGGGAACACATCGAGGACACAGCGGGACCCAGCAGGAGACAGCATCGATACAGCAGGGACACAGCGGGACACAGCGGGACACAGCGGGACGCAGCTGGGGACACAGCGGGGACACAGTGGGACACAGCGGAACACAGCAGGAGTCAAAGCGGGACACAGCGGGGGGACACAGCGAGGACACAGGGGGACACAGCGGCGACACAGAGGGGACTCAGCGGGGGACACAGCGTGGGACAAAAGTGGGACACCACGGGACACAGTGTGACACAGCGGGACACAGCGGGAACACTGCGGAACACAGCAGGACAAAGCGGGGGACACAGCGGGACACAGCGGGCCACAGCGGGGGACCCTGCGGGGGACAGCGGAGACAGAGTGTGGCCACAGCGAGAGAAAGCGGTGACACAGCTGGACGCAGCGGGGTACACAGCGGGACACAGAGGGACACAGTGTGGGACACAGGGAGGACACAGCGGGACACAGCGGGGGACAGAGCGAGGACAGCGGGACACAGCGGGGGACAGAGCGAGGACACATTGGGACACAGCGGGATTCAGCGGGGGACACAGCAGTACACAGCGGGACAAAGCGGGACACAGCGGGGACACAGCGGGGACACAGCAGAGACACAGCGGGGGACACAGCGGGACACAGCGGGGGACACAGGGATGACAGAGCAGGACCCAGCGGGACCCAGCGTGGATACAGCAGAAACCCAGTTGGACACAGCAGGACACAGGGGGACACAGCAGTAGACACAGCGGGACACAGTGCCGGACACAGGGGGACACAGCGGGGGACAAAGGGAGGACACAGCAGGACCCACCGGGACCCAGCGTCGATACAGCAGGGACACAGCGGGACACAGTGGGGTACACAGCTGGGGACACAGCGAGGACACAGCGAGACACAGCGGGGACACAGCGGGACACAGCGGGACACAGCGGGGGACACAGCGGAACACAGCGTGGGACACAGCGAGGACACAGCAGGACACAGCGGGACACAGTGGCAACACAGCAGGGACACAGCAGGGACACAGCGGGGACACAGTGGGGGCACAGCGGGACACAGCGGGACACATTGGGACACAGCGGGGACAAAGCGTGAGACACAGCGGGGAACAGAAAGGGAGACGGCAGGGACTCAGCGAGGAAACAGCGGGACACAGCGGTGACACAGCGGGGACTCAGTGGGGGACACAGTGGGACACAGCGGGGGACACAGCAGGACACAGCGGGGGACACTGCGGGACACAGCGGGGGACACTGCGGGACACAGTGTGGGACAGAGCGTGGGACACAGCGAGACACAGCGGGGACAAACTGGGACACCACGGGACACAGTGGGACACAGCGGGACACAGCGGGGACAGTGCGGGAACATAGCGGGACACAGCGGGATACACAGCGGGACACAGCAGGACACAGCGGGACCCAGCGGGACACAGTGTCGATACAGCCGGGACACAGCGTTACACAGCAGGGTACACAGTTGGGGACACAGAGGGTCACAGTGGGGCACACAGCGGGACCCAGCGGGACACAGCGTCGATACAGCGGGCACACAGCGGGACACAGCGGGGTATACAGCTGAGGACACAATGGGACACAGCAGGAGACACAGCGAGGACACAGCGGAACACAGCGGGACACAGCTTGGGACACAGCGGGGACACAGCGGGACACAGCGGGGGACAGAGCGAGGACACAGCGGGATAGAGCGGGACACAGCGTGGGACAAAGTGGGAGACAGCGGGGGACACAGCGGGACACAGCGGGGGACACTGCGGGACACAGTGTGGGACAGAGCAGGGGACAAAGCTGGACACAGCGGGGTACATAGAGGGACACAGCAGGGACACAGAGGGAAACAGCGTGACACAAAAGGACCCAGCTGGACACAGCGGGGTACACAGCGGGACACAGCAGGCACACAGCGGGGGACACAGCGGGAAACAGCGGGACACAGTGGGGTACTGAGCGGGACAACAGTTCGGGACACCAACGGGACACCAGCCGGGGGGGA
>NW_012308906.1:0-2518 GCF_000151885.1 Dipodomys ordii | reverse complement strand
CAGAGGATTCATGCCAGTCCCCGGTGGTGACCCGGCCATCTATGGAGGACAGAGGCCAGATCCCAGCGGTGACCACACCATCAATGGAGGACAGATACCAATCCCCAATATTGAACAGACCATCAATATGGGTCAGCTACCAGCCCCCAGTGGTGACCAGATCATCTATGGAGGACTGATGCCAACCCCCGGTGGTGAACACACCATGAAGGAAGAACAGATGCCACTCCCCAGTGGTTACCAGACCATGTATGGAGGACAGATGTCAGTCCCCAATCGTGACGGGGCCATCAATGGAGGACAGATGCCAATCCCTGGTGGTGACCAGACCATCTCTGAAGGATTGATGCCAGTCCCCGGAGGTGACCCGACCATCTATGGAGGACAGATGCCAGATCCCAGCGGTGACCACAGTACCAATGGAGGACAGATACCAATCCCCAGTTTTGGCCAGACCATCAATATGGGTCAGCTGCCAACCCCCGGTGGTGAACAGACCATCAATTGGGGTCAGATGCCAATCCCTGGTGGTGACCAGACCATCTATGGAGAACTGATGCCAACACCCGTTGGTGAACAGACCATCAAAGGGAGTCAGATGCCAGTCCCCGGTGATAACCAGACCATCAATGGGGAACAGATGCCAGTCTCCGGTGTTGACCAGACCATGTATGGAGGACAGATGTCAGTTCCCGGTGGTGACCAGGCCGTCAGTGGAGGACAGATGCCAGTCCCCGGTGGTGGCCAGACTATTAATGTGGGTCAGATGCCAATTCCCACGGGTGTCCAGACCATCTATGGACGACTGATGCCAGTCCCCGGTGGTGATCAGACCATCTATGAACAATTGATGCCACTGCCCGGTGCTGAGCAGACCATCAATGGAGGACAGATGCCAATCCCTGGTAGTGTCCAGACCATGTATGGAGGACAGATGCCAATCCCCAGTGGTGTCCAGACCCTCTGTGGAGGACAGATGCCAGTGCCCAGTGGTGTCCAGACCAGCTTGGAGGAACAGACAATGGCTTTTCTTGCTAAGCATGCTTTCTGTAGTGGTCATGTAGTCACCTGCAACAGTACCCAGAAACTCTCCTGGGACTCTGTGCCGACTCAGCAACTTTTGTCGTTGACATGCCCACAACTCGTCCACGTCTCAAGTTCCCCTTCCACGCAAGGACAAGCCCCAGACAAGTGGGCCCTCAAGACCCAGAGTTTCCAGCTCCCCCAGCATCCTGCCCGACTGAAGCCCTATGTCTGCACATACCCAGGCTGTGGCAAATCCTACTTAAAGCCTTCCCACCTCCAGATCCACAATCACAAACACACTGGGGAGAAGCCCTATGTATGCGATGTGACGGGCTGTACGTGGAAGTTCTCCCGCTCAGATGAACTCAAACGACACAAACGGACACACAGCCAAGATCGGCCCTACCTGTGTACCAAATGCAACAAGAATTTTGCAAGAGCTGATCACGTAAAGCAGCATGAGAGAGTCCACAGTTAATTTTGTCGTCATGGAGCTTGAACTCAGGGCCTGGCCACTGTCCCTGAACTCTTGTGCTCCCGGTTAAAACTCTACCACTGAAAACCACATTACCTCTTCTGGTTTGGTGGTTGTTAATGGAAGATAAGGCTCACAGACTTTCTTGCTTAGGGTGGCTTTCAACCACAATCCTCAGACCTCAGCCTCCCGAGAAGCATTGTAGAATTACGGAGCCAGCTTGTACTCTAAATCGACAATAATCTGTACATGTATTATATTGAATTATATTGTTTCTATTATTCTTATAACTGTAAGAGGTTTTTGTAATTTCTATTTTGTATATGATGTTTATGGTTTGTAGTTATTTTGTTATATAGCACAGTTTGTAATGAATATTTTTATAACCTTTCAAATTCCAAATAAAATACTACTTTGAACACACACAAACACACTCACACTCACACAGAAGCTCCTTCTTAAGTAAAACTCCAGGCAGGAGCATATTCAGGTATAAGTTTCTTCTGAGATAATAGCCCACAAAGTCCTCATTTTGTCTGACAGAATTAATAAACCTTATTTCTTTTGTTCCAAGACCCTGATCTCATTCTTCATCAATTGTCTGGGAGGGGAAAGTCCATGAGATTCTCACCTCCAATGAGCCAGCAAAAAGCTGGAAATAGAGGTGTAACTCAGGTGGCAAAGCACCATCCTTGAGCAAAATAGCTCAGGCACAACACCCAGGCCCTAAGTTCAAGCCCCAGGAACAACACACACACACACACACAAACACACACACTCTCTCTCTCTCTCTCTCTCTCTCACACAAACACACAGAAACACACACACACACACACACGAAAGAAAAGACAGTCTCTCCTCCATCTGACAGAGAAAAGCAGCTGCCCTTAAGCTACGGAGGGTATTTCTAGGATTAGACTGAGAGAGATGGGGGGAACTGTGTTGAGAATGGGAGGCAGGTTAACCTTAGTGGCCACGCCAGAGCAACCTGAGACACAGAGAGCCAGGCAGACTTGG
>NW_012308905.1:0-2518 GCF_000151885.1 Dipodomys ordii | reverse complement strand
CAGTAGAAGCCAGAAGATGCCAGGAAAAGCAGAATCAGGAAGAAAGAGAAGAAGAAGAAGACGAAGAAAAAGAAGACGAAGCAGCAGCATAAGGAGAAGCATATGGAGAAGCATAAGGAGAAGTATAAGGAGAAGCAGTAGAAGCAGAAGAAGCAGAAGCAGGAGAAGCAGAAGCAGAAGAAAAAGAATAAGCAAAAGAAGCAGAAGCAGAAGCAGTGAGAGAAGCAGAAGAAGGAGAAGGAGAAGGAGCAGCAGAAGGAGAAGCAGAAGCAGAAAGAGAAGCAGAAACAGAAGGAGAACAAGAAGGAGTAGCAGGAGAATCAGAAGAAGCAGAAAGAGAAGGAGAAGAAGGAGAAGCAGAAGTAGAATCAGAAGAAACAGAAGAAGAAGAAGCAGAAGAAACAGAAGCAAAAGAAACAGAAGAAGGAGAAGAGCAGAAGCAGAAGCAGAAGGAGAAGCAGAAGCAGAAGGAGAAGCAGAAAGAGAAGCAGGAGAACCAGAAGAAGCAGGAGAAGCAGAAGCAGAAGAAACAGGAGAAGCCGAAGAAGCAGAAGCAGAATCTGAAGCAGAAGGAGAAAGAGAAGAAGCACAATCTGAAGCAGAAGCAGAAGAAACAGAAATAGTAGAATAAGCAGTAGCAGAAGCACCAGGACAAGCAGAAGAACAAGAAGGAGAAGGCGAAAGAGAAGGATTAGGAGTAGGAGAAGCAAAAGGATAAGCAGAAGCAGAAAGAGACGCAGAAGGAGAAGCAGCACGAGAAGTAGGAGAAGCAGGAGAAGCAGAAGCAAGAGAAGCAGAAGAGACAGAAGACGCAGAAGCAGAATGAGAAGCAGAAGGAGAAATTGAAGCAGAAGGAGAAGGAGAAGCAGAAGGAGAAGCAGAAGAAGGAGAAGGAGAAGCAGAAAGAGAAGCAGAAAGAGAAGCACAACGAGAAGCAGGAGAAGCAGAAGCAGGAGAAGCAGAAGCAGAAGAAACATAAGAAGGAGAAGAAGCAGAAGCAGAAGGGGAAGCAGAAACAGAAGGAAAAGCAGAAATAGAAGCAGGAGCAGCAGAAGCAGCAGCAGCAGGAGAAGCAGAAGCAGAAGAAGCCGAAGAAGCAGAAGCAGAACTTGAAGCAGAAGGAGAAGCAGGAGAAGCAGAAGAAGCAGAATCTGGAGAAGCAGAAAGAGAAGCAAAAGCAGAAGGAGAAGCATAAGGAGAAGCAGAAGAAACAGAAGAAGCAGAGGCAGTAGCAGAAGATGTAGAAGCAGAAGGAGAAGCAGAAGGAAAAGCAGAAGAACGAGAAGGAGAAGGAGAAGGAGAAACAGAAGGAGAAACTGAAAGAGAAGCAGAAGAAGGAGCAGGAGAAGGAAAAGCAGCAGGAGAAGCAGAAAGAGAAGCAGAAGGAGAAGCAGGAGATGCAGAAACAGGAGAAGTTGAAGCAGAAGAAACAGGAGAAGGACAAGAAGCAGAAGCAGAAGGAGAAGCAGAAACAGAAGGAGAAGCAGAAATAGAAGGAGGGAAAGCAGAAGAAGCAGAAGCAGGAGAAGCAGAAGCATAAGAATGCAAAGACGCAGAAGCAGAACCTGAAGCAGAAGGAGAAGCAGGAGAAGCAGAAGAAGCAGAATCTGGAGAAGCAGAAGGAGAAGCAGAAGGAGAAGCAGAAGCAGAAAGAGAATCAAAAGCAGAATTAGAAGCAGAAGAAACAGAAGAAGTAGAAGCAGTAGCAAGTGTAGCAGAAGCAGAAGGAAAAGCAGAAAAACAGGAAGGAGAAGGAGAAACAGAAGGAGAAGTAGAAGGAGAAGCAGAAAGAGAAGCAGGTAAAGCAGAAGAAGAAGAAGCAGAAGGAGAATCAGAAGGAGAAGCAGAAGAAGGAGAAGGAGAAACAGAAGCAGAAGAAGATGCAGAAGGAGAAGCAGGAGAAGCAGAAGAAGCAGAAGCAGGAGAAGCAGAAGAAGCAGAATCTGGAGAAGCAGAAGGAGAAGCAGAAGCAGAAAGAGAAGCAAAAGCAGAAGGAGAAGCAGAAGAAACAGAAGAAGCAGAGGCAGTAGCAGAAGAAGCAGAAGATTCAGAAGCAGAAGGAGAAGCAGAAGGAAAAGCAGAAGAACTAGAAGGAGAAGGAGAAGGAGAAACAGGAGTAGAAGCAGAAAGAGAAGCAGAAGAAGGAGCAGTAGAAGGAAAAGCAACAGGAGAAACAGAAAGAGCAGCAGAAGGAGCAGCCAGAAATGCAGAAACAGGAGAAGAACAAGAAGAAGAAACAGGAGAAGGACAAGAAGCAGAAGCAGAAGGAGAAGCAGAAAGAGAAGGAGGGGAAGCAGAAGAAGCAGAAGCAGGAGAAGCAGAAGCATAAGAATACGAAGAAGCAGAAGCAGAACATGAAGCAGAAGGAGAAGCAGGAGAAGCAGAAGAATCAGAATCGGGAGAAGCAGAATGAGAAGCAGAATGGGAATCAGAATGAGAAGCAGAAGCACAAAGAGAATCAAAAGCAGATGAGAAGCAGAGAAACAGAAGAAGTAGAAGCAGTAGCAGTTGTAGCAGA
>NW_012308904.1:0-2518 GCF_000151885.1 Dipodomys ordii | reverse complement strand
CAGAAGCAGGAGAAGAAGAAGCAGAAGCAGAATGAGAAGCACAAGAAGGAAAAATTGAAAGAGAAGGAGAATGAGACGGAGAAGCAGAAGGAGAAGTAGGAGAAGCAGAAGAAGAAGAAGCAGGAGAAGCAGAAGCAGAAGAAACAGAAGAAGGAGAAGAGCAGAAGCAGAAACAGACGGAGAAGCAGAAGCAAAAGGAGAAACAGAAGAAGCTGAAGCAGAAGAAGAAGCAACAGAAAAAGCAGAAGAAGCAGAAGAAGAAGCAGCAGGAGAAGCAGAAGAAGAAGAAGGAGAAGGAGAAGCAGGAAGAGAAGCAGAAGCAGAAAGAGAAGCAGAAACAGAAGGAGAACACGAAGGAGAAGCAGGAGAATCAGAAGAAGCAGAAGTAGAAGCAGAAAGAGGAGAAGAACGAGAAGCAGAAGTAGAATCAGAAGAAACAGAAGAAGAAGAAACAGAAGCAAAAGAAACAGAAGAAGAAGAGCAGAAGCAGAAGCTGAAGCAGAAGGAGAAGCAGAAGGAGAAGCAGAAAAAAGAGAAGGAGAAGGAAAAACAGAAGCAGAAGCCGAAGGAGAATCAGAAGGAGAAGCAGAAGAAGCAGAAGGAGAAGCGAAGGAGAAGCAGATGAAGAAGCATAAGGACAAGCACAAGCAGAAGGAGATGCAGAAGGAGAAGCAGGAGAAGGAGAAGAAGCAGAAGAAGAAGTAGAAGTAGGAGAAGGAGAAGCAACAGCAGCAGAAGCAGTAGGAGAAGCAGAAGGAGAAGAAGAAGAAGAATGAGAAGCAGAAGCAGCAGCAGTAGAAGCAGAAGAAGCAGCAAAAGCAGAAGCAGAAGAAAGAGAAGAAGAAGAAGAAGAAGAAGAAGAAGAAGAAGAAGAAGAAGAAGAAGAAGAAGAAGAAGAAGAAGAAGAAGAAGAAGAAGAAGAAGAAGAAGAAGGAGAAGAAGAAGGAGGAGAAGAAGAAGGAGAAGAAGAAGGAGAAGCATAAGGAGAAGCAGTAGAAGCAGAAGAAGCAGAAGCAGGAGAAGCAGAACCTGGAGAAGCAGAAGGCGAAGCAGAAGCAGAAAGAGAAGCAAAAGCAGAAGGAGAAGCAGAAGAAACAGAAGAAGCAGAGGCAGTAGCAGAAGAAGCAGAAGATGCAGAAGCAGAAGGAGAAGCAGAAGGAAAAGCAGAAGAATGAGAAGGAGAAGGAGTAGGAGAAACAGAAGGAGAAGCAGAAAGAGAAGCAGAAGAAGGAGCAGGAGAAGGAAAAGCAGCAGGAGAAGCAGAAAGAGCGGCAGAAGGAGAAGCAGGAGATGTAGAAACAGGAGAAGCAGAAGAAGAAGAAAAAGGAGAAGGACAAGAAGCAGAAGCAGAAGGAGAAGCAGATACAGAAGGAGAAGCAGAAAGAGAAGGAGGGGAAGCAGAAGAAGCAGAAGCAGGAAAAGCAGAAGCATAAGAATCCGAAGAAGCAGAAGCAGAACCTGAAGCAGAAGGAGAAGCAGGAGAAACAGAAGAAGCAGAATCTGGAGAAGCAGAATGAGAAGCAGAAGGAGAAGCAGAAGCGGAAAGAGAATCAAAAGCAGAAGGAGAAGCAGAAGAAACAGAAGAAGCAGAAGCAGTAGCAGTAGCAGCAGAAGTAGAAGGAGAAGCAGAAGGAAAAGCAGAAAAACGAGAAGGAGAAGGAAAAACAGAAGCAGAAGCAGAAGGAGAATCAGAAGGAGAAGCAGAAGCAGCAGAAGGAGAAGCGAAGGAGAAGCAGAAGAAGAAGCATAAGGAGAAGCACAAGCAGAAGGAGATGCAGAAGGAGAAGCAGGAGAAGCAGAAGCAGAAGCAGAAAAAATAGAAGTAGGAGAAGGAGAAGAAAGAGCAGCAGAAGCAATAAGAGAAGCAGAAGGAGAAGCAGAAGAAGAAGGAGAAACAGAAAGAGAAGCAGTGGAAGCAGAAGAAGAAGGAGAAGCAGAAGCAGAAGAAGGAGAAGAAGAAGAAGAAGAAGAAGAAGAAGAAGAAGAAGAAGAAGAAGAAGAAGAAGAAGAAGAAGAAGAAGAAGAAGAAGAAGAAGAAGAAGAAGGAGAAGAAGGAGAAGAAGAAGAAGGAGGAGAAGAAGAAGAAGGAGGAGAAGCATAAGGAGAAGCAGTAGAAGCAGAAGAAGCAGAAGCAGGACAAGCAGAAGCAGAAGAAAAGTAATAAGCATAAGAAGCAGAATCATTGGAAGAAGGAGAAGGAGCAACAGAAAGAGAAGCAGAAGGAGAATCAGAAGGAGAAGCAGAAGAAGGAGAAGAAGAAGCAGAAGAAGCAGCAGAAGGAGAAGCAGAAGCAGCAGAAGATGCAAATGGAGAAGCAGGAGAAGCAGAAGAAGCAGAAGCAGAAGAAGAAATAGAAGTAGGAGAAGGAGAAGGAAGAGCAGCAGAAGCAATAGGAGAAGCAGAAGGAGAAGCAGAAGAAGAATGAGAAGCAGAAAGAGAAGCAGTGGAAGCAGAAGAAGCAGGAAAAGCAGAAGCAGAAGAAAGAGAAGAAGAAGAAGTAGACGAAGAAGAAGTAGAC
>NW_012308903.1:0-2519 GCF_000151885.1 Dipodomys ordii | reverse complement strand
GAGAAGGAGAAGGGGAAGGAAGGGCAGCTGAAGCAATAGGAGAAGCAGAAGGAGAAGCAGAAGCAGAATGAGAAACAGAAAGAGAAGCAGTAGAAGCAGAAGAAGCAGGAATGGATGAAGCAGAAGATAGAGAAGAAGAAGAAGAAGAAGAAGAAGAAGAAGAAGAAGAAGAAGAAGAAGAAGAAGAAGAAGAAGAAGAAGAAGAAGAAGAAGATGAAGAAGAATAAGGAGCAGCAGTAGAAGCAGAAGAAGCAGAAGCAGGAGTAGTAGAAGCAGAAGAAAAAGAATAAGCAAAAGAAGCAGAAGCAGAAGCACTGGGAGAAGCAGAAGAAGGAGAAGGAGCAGCAGAAGGAGAAGCTGAAGCAGAAAGAGAAGCAGAAACAGAAGGAGAACAAGAAGTAGCAGAAGTAGAATCAGAAGAAACAGAAGAAGAAGCATAAGAAACAGAATCAAAAGAAACAGAAGAAGGAGAAGAGCAGAAGCAGAAGGAGAAGCAGAAATAGAAGCAGGAGAAGCAGAAGATGCAGGAGAAGCAGAAGCAGAAGAAACAGGAGAAGCCGAAGAAGCAGAAGCAGAATCTGAAGCAGAAGGAGAAACAGAAGAAGCACAATCTGAAGCAGAAGCTGAAGAAACAGAAATAGTAGAATAAGCAGAAGCAGAAGCAGCAGGAGAAGGAGAAGAAGAAGACTGAGAAGGCGAGAGAGAAGGATTAGGAGTAGGAGAAGCAAAAGGATAAGCAGAAGCAGAAAGAGACGCAGAAGGTGAAGCAGCACGAGAAGTAGGAGAAGCAGGAGAAGCAGAAGCAGGAGAAGCAGAAGAAACAGAAGACGCAGAAGCAGAATGAGAAGCAGAAGGAGAAATTGAAGCAGAAGCAGAAGGAGAAGCAGAAGCAGAAGGAGAAGCAGAAAAAGGAGAAGGAGAAGCAGAAAGAAAAGCAGAAAGAGAAGCAAGACGAGACGCAGGAGAAGCAGAAGCAGGAGAAGCAGAAGCAGAAGAAACAGAAGAAGGAGAAGAAGCAGAAGCAGAAGGAGAAGCAGAAACAGAAGGAGAAGCAGAAAGAGAAGGAGGGGAAGCAGAAGAAGCAAAAGCAGGAGAAGCAGAAGCATAAGAATCCGAAGAATCAGAAGCAGAACCTGAAGCAGAAGGAGAAGCAGGAGAAGCAGAAGAAGCAGAATCTGGAGAAGCAGAAGGAGAAGCAGAAGCAGAAAGAGAAGCAAAATCAGAAGGAGAAGCAGAAGGAGAAGCAGAAGAAACAGAAGAAACAGAAGCAGTAGCCGAAGAAGCTGAAGATGTAGAAGCAGAAAAAGAAGCACAAGAAATAGCAGAAGAACGAGAAGGAGAAGGAGAAACAGAAGGAGAAGCAGAAGGAGAAGCAGAAGGAGAAACAGAAGCAGAAGAAGCTGCACAAGGAGAAGCAGAAGCAGAAGAAGATGCATAAGGAGAAGCAGGAGAAGCAGAAGAAGCAGAAGCAGGAGAAGCAGAAGCATAAGAATCCGAAGAAGCAGAAGCAGAACCTGAAGCAGAAGGAGAAGCAGAAGAAAGAGAAGAAGTAGAAGCAGTAGCAGTTGTAGCAGAAGCAGAATGAGAAGCAGAAGGAAAAGCAGAAGAACAAGAAGGAGAAGGAGAAACAGAAGGAGAAGCAGAAGGAGAAGCAGAAAGAGAAGCAGGTAAAGCAGAAGAAGAAGAAGCAGAAGGAGAATCAGAAGGAGAAGCAGAAGAAGGAGAAGGAGAAGCAGAAGAAGATGCAGAAGGAGAAGCAGAAGCAGAAGGAGAAGAAGGAAAAGGAGAAGAAGCAGAAGCAAAAGGAGAAGCAAAAGAAGGAGAAGGAGAAGCAGAGGCAGGAGAAGAAGCATAAGGACAAGCACAAGCGGAAGGAGAAGCAGGAGAAACAGAAGAAGCAGAAGCTGAAGGAGAAGCAGAAGTAGGAGAAGGAGAAGGAGGAGAAGCAGAAGCAGAAGGAGAAGCAGAAGCGGAATGAGAAGCAGAAAGAGAAGCAGGAGAAGCACAAGAAGCAGAAGCAGGAGAAGTGGAAAGAGAAGAAGCAGAAGAAACAGAAACAGAAGCAGAAGTAGAAGCAGAAGCAGAAGGAGAAGCAGCAGAAGAAGTAGAACCAGAAATTCAGGCAGGACAAACAGAAGAAGCAGAAGCAGAAGCAGAAGGAGAAGCAAAAAGAGAAGCAGAAGAAGAAGTAGAAGAACCAGCAGGAGAAGCAGCAGAAGAAGCAGAAAAACAAGCAGTAGAAGCAGAAGCAGAAAGAGAAGTAGAAGCAGAAGAAGCAGAAGAAGCAGAAGAAGCAGAAGCAGAAGAAGAAGAGAAGAAGAGAGAGAGAGAGAGAGAGAGAGAGAGAGAAGAGAGAGAGAGAGAGAGAAGCAGGAGAAGCAGACCAGAGAAAAGAAGAAGCATAGAAGCAGAAGCAGAGGGAAAACAGAAGAGGAGAAGGAGCAGCAGAAGTGAAGCAGAAGGAGATGCAGAGCAGAAGAGAGCAGAAACAGAAGGAGAGAGAGGAGAGTTAGAGAATC
>NW_012308902.1:0-2519 GCF_000151885.1 Dipodomys ordii | reverse complement strand
AAAGCGGGACACAGCGGGGGACACAGCGAGGACACAGCGGGGGACACAGCGGGGGACACAGCGGGACACAGCGGGGCACACAGCGAGGACCCAGCGGGACCCAGCGGGACACAGCATCGATACAGCTGGCACACAGCGTTACACAGCGTGGTACACAACTGTGGACACAACGGGACACAGTGGGGGACACAGCGAGGACACAGCTGGACACAGCGGAACACAGCGGGAGACAAAGCGGGACACAGTGGGGGACACAGCGAGGACAGAGAGGGACACAGCGGCGACACAGAGGGGACGCAGCTGGGGACACAGCGTGGGACAAAGTGGGACACCACGGGACACAGTGTTACACAGCCGGACACAGCAGGGACACTGCGGGACACAGGAAGATAAAGCGGGGGACACAGCGGGACACAGCGGGCCACAGCGGGGGACAGCGGGGGACACAACGGGACACAGTGGGCTACACAGCGAGGACACAGTGGGACACAACAGGGGACACAGCGAGGACACAGCGGGGGACACAGCGGGGGACACAGCGGGACACAGTGGGGAACACAGCGAGGACACAGCGGGACACAACGGGACACAGCGTCGATACAGCGGGGACACAGCGTTACATAGCGTGGTACACACTGTGGACACAACGGGACACAGTGGGGGCACAGCGGGACACAGCGGGACACAGTGGGACACAGCAGGGACAAAGCGTGAGACACAGCGAGGGACAGAGAGGGAAACAGCAGGGGACATAGCGAGGAAACAGCGGGACCCAGCGGTGACACAGTGGGGACTCAGCGGGGGACACAGTGGGACACAGCGGGGGACACAGCGGGACACAGCGGGGACAAAGCTGGACACAGCGGGGTACACAGAGGGACACAGCAGGGACAAAGCGTGAGACACAGCGGGGGACAGAGAGGGAGACAGCAGGGGACACAGCGAGGAAACAGCGGGACACAGCGGTGACACAGCGGGTACTCAGGGGGGACACAGCGGGACACAGCGGGGGACACAGCGGGACACAGCGGGGACACAGCGTCGATACAGTGGGGACACAGCGAAACACAGTGGGAAACACAGGAAGGAAACAGCGGCACCCAGTGGGACACAGAGTCGATACAGCGGGACACAACGGGGTACACAGCTAGGGACACAAAGGGACACAGTGGGGGACACAGCGAGGACACAGCGGGACAAAGCGGGGACAAAGCTGGACACAGCGAGGTACACAGCGGGACACAGCGGGACACAGTGGGGGACAAAGTGGCACACAGCGGGACACAGCAGGACACAGTGGGGAACACAGCGAGAACACAACGGGACCCAGCGGGACACAGCGTCGATGCAACGGGGACATAGCGGGACACAGCGTGGTACACAGCTGGGGTCACAACGGGACACAGCGGGGGACACAACGAGGACATAGCGGAACACAGCGTGGGACACAGCGATTACACAGCGGGACACAGCGGGACACAGTGGGACACAGCGCGGGACAAAGCGGGACACAGCGGGACACAGCGGGTACACAGCAGGACTCAGCGGGGCACACAGCAATATACAGCGGGACTCAGCTGGACACAGCGGGACACAGTGGGGCACACAGCGGGACACAGAGGGGGACACAGAGGGGTACACAGCGGGACACAGTGGGGAACACAGCGAGAACACAGCGGGACCCAGCGGGACACAGCGTCGATACAGCGGGGACACAGCGTTACACAGCGGGTTACACAGCTGGGGACACAAAGGGACACAGTGGGGGACACAGCGGGACACAGCGGGACACAGTGGGACACAGCGGGGATAAAGCGTGAGACACAGCGGGGGACAGAGCGGGAGACAGCGGGGGACACAGCGAGGACACAGTGGGACACAGCGGGGACACAGCAGGCACACAACGGGGGACACAGCGGGACACAGCGGGACACAGTGGGGGACAAAGCGGCACACAGCGGAGGACACAGAGAGGTACACAGCAGGACACAGCGGGGAAAAAATCGTGAACACAACGGGACCCAGCGGGACAAAGCGTCGATGCAACGTGGACATAGCGGGACACAGCGGGGTACACAGCTGGGGTCACAACGGGACACAGCGGGGGACACAACGAGGACATAGCGGAACACAGCGTGGGACACAGCGAGTACACAGCGGGACACAGCGGGACACAGTGGGACACAGCGGGGACACAGGGAGGACACAGCGGGACACAGCGGGGGACACAGCGGGACACAGCGGGGGACACAGGGAGGACACAGCAGGACACAACGGAGACACAGCGGGGACTCACCGGGGCACACAGCAGGGGACAAAGCGGGACACCAAGGGACACAGTGTGACACAGCAGGTCAAAGCGGGGTACACAGCTGGGGACACAGCGGGACACAGCGGGACACAGCAGGGACAAAGTGTGGGACATAGCGGGGGACAGAGCGGGACACCACGGAACACAGCGGGAAACAGCGGGAAACAGCGGGGACACAGCAGGACTCAGCAGGCTACACAAGTGGTGA
>NW_012308901.1:0-2519 GCF_000151885.1 Dipodomys ordii | reverse complement strand
CATCAGAGGACACAGCGGGACACAGCGGGACACAGCGGGGGACACAGGAGAGACACAGCGGGACACAGTGGGGGACACAGCGAGGACACAGCGGGACACAGCGGGGACAAAGCCGGGACTCAGCGGGGGAAACAAAGGGGGACATAGCGGGACACCACGGAACACAGCGGGACACAGCGGGAAACAGCGGTGACCCTGAGGGGAAACAGCGGGACACAACGGGGACACAGCAGTAGACACAGCGGGACACAGTGGGGGCCCCAGCAGGACAAAGCGGGGGACACAGAGGCGGACACAGCGGGACACAGCCAGACACAGCGGGGGACACAGGTGGGACACAGCAGGACACAGCAGGGGACACAGCGGGACACAGCGGGGGACACAGCGAGGACACAGCGGGACACAGCGTGGGACACAGCGAGGACACAGCGGGAAACAGCGGGGGAAAAAGTGGGACACAGTGGGGACACAGCAGTGGACACAGCAGGACACAGCGGAGGACACAGCGGGACACAGCGGGACACAGTGGGACACAGCGGGGGAAACAGGGGGGACACAGCGGGACACAGCGTGGACACAGCGGGACTCAGCGGGGGACACAGCAGTACACAGCAGGACACAGCGAGGACACAGCACGGACACAGCGTGGGACACAGAGGGACACAGCGGGACACAGTGGGGGACACAGCGGGACAGATAGGGGGACACAATGAGGGGTACACATCGGGACACAGCGGGGAACATAGCGAGGACACAGTGGGACCCAGCGGGACACAGCGTCGATACAGCGGGGACACAGCGGGACACAGTGGGGACACAGCGGGACTCAGCGTGGCCACCGCAGTACACAGCAGGACACAGCGGGGACACAGCAGGGACACAGTGTGGGACACACTGAGGACACAGCGGGACACAGCGGGGACACAGCAGTAGACACAGCGGGGCCCAGTGGGGGACACAGCGGGACACAGCGGGGGACACAGGGAGGACAAAGCAAGACACAGCGGGGACTCACCGGGGACTCACCGGGGGACACAGCGGGGACAAAGCA
Organism: Dipodomys ordii; assembly: GCF_000151885.1. Classification (NCBI taxonomy): domain Eukaryota; kingdom Metazoa; phylum Chordata; class Mammalia; order Rodentia; family Heteromyidae; genus Dipodomys; species Dipodomys ordii. The sequence goes on along the minus strand of NW_012308901.1, from coordinate 1,468 downwards.
GGATACAGCGGGGACACAGCAGTGGACACAGCCGGACACAGCGTGAGACACAGCGGGACACAGCGGGGGACACAGCGGGACACAGAGAGGGACCCAGCGAGGGACACAGCACGGGACACAGCGAGGACACAGCGGGACACAGCGGGGGAAACAGCGGGACACAGCGGGGACACAGCAGTGGACACAGCGGGACACAGAAGGGGACACAGCGGGGGACAAAGCAGGACACAGCTGTGGACACAGCGAGGACACAGCGGGACCCAGCGGGACTCAGCATCGATACAGTGGGTACACAGCGGGACACAGCGGGGTACACAGCTGGGGACACAACGGGACACATCGGGGGACACAGCGAGAACACAGCGGAACACAGCGTGGGACACAGCGAGGACACAGCGGGACACAGCAGGACATAGCGTGGGACACAGCGAGGACACAGCGGGACACAACAGGGACCCAGCAGGGACACAGCTCGGACAAGGGGGAGACAGAGCGGGACACAGTGAGGACACAGCGGGACACAGCGGGGGACACAGCGGGACACAGCGGGGGACACAGCGGGGGACACAGCGGGGGACACAGCGGGACACAGCGCGACACAGCGGGATACACAGGGGAGACACAGCGGGACACAGCGCAGGACACAGCAAGGACACATTGGGACACAGCGGGACTCAGCGGGGGACACAGCAGTACACAGCGGGACACAGCAGGACAAAGCGGGGACACATCAGGCACACAGCGGGGGCACAGCGGGACACAGCGGGGGACACAGAGGGGTACACAGCGGGACCCAGCGGGGAACACAGCGAGGACACAGCGGGAGCCAGCGGGACACAGCGTCGATACAGCGGGGACACAGCGGCACACAGCGGGACACAGCAGTAGACACAGCGGGACCCAGCGGGGAACACAGCGGGACACAGCGGGGGACACAGGAGGACACAGCAAGACACAGCGGGGACACAGCGGGGACTCACCGGGGGACACAGTGGGGGACAAAGCGGGACACCAAGGGACACAGCAGGGGAGAAGGGGGAAACAGAGCGGGACACAGCGAGGACACAGCGAGGACACAGCGGGACACAACAGGGACCAAGCAGGGACACAGCTCAGACAAGGGGGAGACAGAGCGGGACACAGTGAGGACACAGCGGGACACAGCGGGGGACACAGCGGGACACAGCGGGGCACACAGCGGGGGACACAGCGGGACACAGCGGGACACAGCGGGATACACAGGGGAGACACAGCGGGACACAGCGCAGGACACAGCAAGGACACATTGGGACACAGCGGGGACACAGCGGGACTCAGCGGGGGACACAGCAGTACACAGCGGGACACAGCAGGACACAGCGGGGACACATCAGGCCCACAGTGGGGGCCACAGCGGGACACAGCGGGGGACACAGAGGGGTTCTCAGCGGGACCCAGCGGGGAACACAGCGAGGACACAGCGGGAGCC
>NW_012308900.1:0-2519 GCF_000151885.1 Dipodomys ordii | reverse complement strand
ACAGTGGGGGACACAGCGGGATAGAGCAGGGGACACAGCGAGGACACAACGGGGGACACAATGAGGTCACAGCGGGACAGAGCGGGGGATACAGCGAGGACACAGCGGGACACAGCGGGACACAGCGGGGGACACAACGGGGAACACAGCGGGACACAGCGGGGTACACAGCGGGACACAGCGGGGGACACAGCGGGGGACACAGCGGGGAACACAGCGGGACACAGCGGGGGAAACAGCGGGACACAGCGGGGGACACAGCGGAACACAGTGGGGGACAGAGCGTGGGACACAGCGAGACACAGTGGGGACAATGATGGACAAAGCGGGGTACACAGAAGGACACAGCAGGGACACAGCAGGGAAACAGCGTGACACAGCAGGTCACAGCCGGACACAGCGGGGGGCACAGCGGGACACAGCGGGGGACACTGCGGACGACAGTGCGGGGGACACAGTGGGACACAAGGGGGAACACAGCCAGGACCCAGCGGGACCCAGCGGGACACAGCGTCGATACAGTGGGGACACAGCGGGACACAGCGGGGTAAACAGCCGGGGACACAAAGGGACACAGTGGGGGACACAGCGGGACACAGCGGGACACAGTGGGACACAGCGGGGACACAGGGAGGACACAGCGGGACACAGCTGGGGACACAGCCGGACACAGCGGGGGACACAGGGAGGACACAGCGGGACACAGCGGGGACTCACCGGGGGACACAGAGGGGGACAAAGCGGGACGCCAAGGGGCACAATGTGACACAGCGGGTCAAAGCGGGGTACACAGCTGGGGACACAACGGGAAACAGCGGAGGACACAGCGGGACACCGCGGGACACAGCGGGGACAAAGCGGGGGACATAGCGGGGGACACAGCGGGACACAGCGGGGACACAGCGGGACCCAGCGGGGAAAGAGTGGGGACTCAGGGGGGGACACAGTGGGACAATGGTGGTCACAGCGGGACCCAGCGGCGACACAGCAGGGACAAAGCGGCAGACACAGCCGGACACAGTGGGACACAGCGGGGACACAGCGGGGACACAGCGAGGGACACAGCGGGGAACACAGCGAGGACCCAGCGGGACCCAGCAGGACACAGCGTCGATACAGCTGGGGACACAGCGGGACACAGAGGGACACAGTGGAGGACAGAGCGGAACACAGCGAGGGACACAGGGAGGACACAGTGGGACACAACGGGAACACAGCGGGGACTCAGCGGGACACAGCGTAACACAGTGGGGACATAGCAGGGACACAGGAGGGACACAGCGGGGGACACAGCGGGACCAAACGGGACACAGCGGGGAACACAGCTAGGACCCAGCGGGGACACAGACGGGGTCACAGCGTGACACAACGGGGAACACAGCGAGGACCCAACAGGACCCAGCGGGACACAGCGTCGATACAGCGGGGACACAGCATTACACAGCGGGTTACACAGCTGGGACACAAAGGGACACAGTGGGGGACACAGCGGGACACAGCGGGAGACAGCGGGGACAAAGCGTGAGACACAGTGGGACACAGCGGGACACAGTGGGCGACAAAGAGGGACACAGCGGGGGACACAGAGGGGTACACAGCAGGACACAGCAGGGAACACAGCGAGAACACAACGGGACCCAGCGGGACACAGCGTCAATGCAACGGGGACATAGCGGGACACAGCGGGGTACACAGCTGGGGTCACAACGGGAAACAGCGGGGGACACAACGAGGACATAGCGGAACACAGCGTGGGACACAGCGAGGACACAGCGGGACACAGCGGGACACAGTGGGACACAGCGGGGACACAGGGAGGACACATCAGGACACAGCGGGGTCACAGCGGGACACAGCGGGGGACATAGGGAGGACACAGCGGGACACAGCGGAGACATTGCGGGGACTCACCGGGGGACACAGCGGGGGACAAAGCGGGACACCAAGGGACACAGTGTGACACAGCGGGTCAAAGCGGGGTACACAGCTGGGGATACAATGGGAAACAGCGGGGGACACAGCGGGACACAGTGGGACAAAGCGGGGACAAAGCGGGGGACATAGCGGGAGACACAACGGGACAGAGCGGGGACACAGGGGACCCAGCGGGGAAACAGCAGGGACTCAGGTGTTGACACAGAGGGACAATGGTGGTCACAGCGGGACACAGTGGCGACACAGCAGGGACAGAGTGGCAGACACAGCCGGACACAGCGGGACACAGAGGGACACAGGGGAGAACAGAGCGGAATACAGCGAGGGACACAGGGGGGAAACAGCTTGGCACAGCTGGGTCATAGCAAGGACACAGCAAGGACACTGCGGGGGACACAGCGGGACACCACGGGACACAGCGGGGGACACAGCAGGACACAGCGGGGGACACAGCGGGGGACACAGCAGGACACAGCGGGGGACAGAGCGAGGATACATCAGGGGACACAGCGAGGACCCAGCGGGACCTAGCGGGACACAGCGTCGATACAGCGGGGACACAGCGTTACACAGCGGGTTACTGA
>NW_012308899.1:0-2519 GCF_000151885.1 Dipodomys ordii | reverse complement strand
ACACCGAGGGTACTCAGCGGGGGACACAGCTGGGGACAAAGCAGGACACCATGGGACACAGTGTGACACAGCGGGACACAGCGGCGACACTGCGGGGACACAGCGGGACAAAGCGGGGGACACAGCCTGACACAACGGAGTACACAGCGGGACACAGCGGGCACAAAGTGGGGACACAGCGTGACACAGCAGGACACAGCAGGGACAGAGCGGGACACAGAGGGGCCACAGCGGGGACACACCGGGACACTGAGGGTCACAGCAGGGACACAGCGGGACAAAGCGGGACGCATCAGGACACAGCGGGTGACACAGCGGGACACAGCAGGGGACACAGTGAGGACACAGCGGGACACAGCGGGAGACACAGCGAGGACACAGCGGGACACAGCGGGGGAAATAGTGGGACACAGCGGGACCACAGCAGTGGACACAGCGGGAGACAGCGGGGGACACAGCGGGACACAGCGGGGGAAACAGCGGGACACAGTGGGACACAACTGGGGACACAGCGGTACACAGCGGTGGACACAGCGGGACACAGCGGTGGACACAGCGAGGACACAGCGGGACCCAGCGGGACACAGTGTCGATACAGCGGGGACAGAGTGGGCCACAGCGGGGTACACAGCTGGGGGACACAACGGGGCACATCGGGGGACACAGCAAGTACTCAGCGGAACACAGCGTGTGACACAGTGAGGACATAGGGGGACACAGCGGGACACAGCAGGAACACAGCAGTAGACACAGCGGGACACATCAGGGGACACAGCGGGACACAGCGGGGGACACAGGGAGGACAGAGCGGGACACAGCGGGGACACAGCGGGGACTCAGCGGGGGACACAGCGGGGGACAAAGCGGGACACAGCGGGACACAGCGGGACAAAGCGTCGATACAGCGGGGACACAGCGGGACACAGCGGGGTACACAGCTGGGGACACAACGGAACACAGCGGGGGACACATCGAGGACACAGCAGGACACAGCGGGGACACAGCGGGGACTCAGCGGGGGACACAGCGGGGGACAAAGCGGGACACAGCGGGACACAGCGGGACAAAGCGTCGATATAGCGGGGACACAGCGGGACACAGCGGGATACACAGCTGGGGACACAACGGAACACAGCGGGGGACACATCGAGGACACAGCAGTACACAGCAGGGACACAGCGGGGACACTGCTGGAACATAGCAGGACACAGCTGGGTACACAGCGGGACACAGCGGGACACAGCTTGGGACACAGCGGGGACATAGCGGGACACAGCGGGGGACACAGCGAGGACACAGTGGGACACAGCGTGGGACAAATTGGGAGACAGCGTGGCACACAGCGAGGACACAGCAGGACACCGAGGGGACTCAGTGGGGGACACAGCTCGGGACAAAGCAGGACACCATGGGACACAGTGTGACACAGCGGGACACAGCGGGGACACTGCGGGGACACAGCGGGACAAAGCGGGGGACACAGCCTGACACAACGAAGTACACAGCGGGACACAGCGGGAACAAAGCGGGGACACAGCGTGACACAGCAGGACACAGCATGGGACAGAGCGGGACAAGCGGTACACAGCGGGGGACCCAGCGAGGACACGGTGGGACACAGCGGGGGACACAGCGAGGACACAGCGGGGACTCAGCGGGGTCACAGCGGGATACAGCGGGGACACAGACTGACACAGCGGGACACAGCAGAGGACACAGCGGGACACAGCGGAGGACAGAGCGACGACACAGCAGGACACAGCGGGGACACAGGGGCACTCAGCAGGGTTACAGCGGGACACAACGGGACACAGCAGGACACAGTGTGACACAGCGGGGACACAGCAGGGGCACAGTGGGGGACACAGCGGGACACAACGGGACACAGCGGGAGACACAGCAGGACAGAGCGGGGGACACAGCGGGGGACAGAGGGGGACACCACGAATAACAGAGCAAGGACACAGCGGGACCCAGCGTGACACAGCCTCGATACAGCGGGATTCACAGCGTTACACAGCGGGTTACACAGCTGGGGACACAAAGGGACACAGTGGTGGACACAGCGGGACACAGCGGAACAGAGTGGGACACAGATGGGATAAAGCGTGAGACACAGAGGGGGACAGAGCGGGAGACAGCGGGGGACACAGCGAGGACACAGCGGGACACAGCGGGGACACAGCGGGGACTCAGCTGGGGACACAGCGGGGGACAAAGCGGGACACCACGGAACACAGCGGGACACAGCGCGAAACAGCGGTGACCCTTCGGGGACACAGCGGGACACAGCGGGGCACACAGCAGAACACAGCGGGGCACACAGCGAGGACACAGCAGGACACCAAGGGGACTCAGCAGGGAACACAGCGGGGACACAGCAGGGACACAGCGGGGGACACAGTAGGACAGAGCGGGGGACACAGCGGGGGACAGAGGGGGACACCACGAATAACAGAGCAAGGACACAGCGGGACCCAGCGGGACACAGCCTCGATACAGCGGGATTCACAGCGTTA
>NW_012308898.1:0-2519 GCF_000151885.1 Dipodomys ordii | reverse complement strand
CTTCTTCTCTTTCTTCTGCTTCTGCTTTTCCTGCTTCTTCTGGGTCTACTGCTTCTCTTTCTGCTACTCATTCCGCTTCTCCTTCTGCTTCCGCTTCTCCTATTGCTTCTGCTGCTCTTCCTTTTCTTTCTCCTACTTCTACTTCTTCTTCTGCTTCTCCTGCTTCTCATGCTTCTCCTTCTGCATCTCCTTCTGCTTGTGCTTGTCCTTATGCTTATTCTTCTGTTTCTGCTTGTCCTTCTGCTTCTTCTGCTTCTCCTTCTGATTCTCCTTCTGCTTCTGCTTCTGTTTCTCCTTCTTGTTCTCGTTCTTCTGCTTTTCCTTCTGCTTCTCCTTCTGCTTCTGCTGCAACTGCTACTGCTTCTTCTGTTTCTTCTGCTTCTCCTTCTGCTTTTGATTCTCTTTCCGCTTCTGCTTCTCCTTCAGCTTCTCATTCTGCTTCTCCATATTCTGCTTCTTCTGCTTCCCCTGCTTCTCCTTCTGCTTCAGGTTCTGCTTCTGCTTCTTCGGATTCTTATGCTTCTGCTTCTCCTGCTTCTGTTTCTTCTGCTTCCCCTCCTTCTCTTTCTGCTTCTCCTTCTGTTTCTGCTTCTCCTTCTGCTTCTGCTTCTTGTACTTCTCCTGTATCTTCTGCTTCTGCTTCTCCTGTTTCTGAATCTTCTGCTTCTCCTCCTTCTGCTTCTCCTCCTGCTGCTCTTTCTGCTTCTCCTGCTGCTTTTCCTTCTCCTGCTCCTTCTTCTGCTTCTCTTTCTGTTTCTCCTTCTGTTTCTCCTTCTCCTTCTCGTTCTTATGCTTTTCCATCTGCTTCTGCTTCTGCATCTTCTGCTTCTTCTGCTACTGCCTCTGCTTCTTCTGTTTCTTCTGCTTCTCCTTCTGCTTCTCCTTCTGCTTTTGCTTCTTTTTCTGCTTCTGCTTCTCCTTCTGCTTCTCCAGATTCTGCTTCTTCTGCTTCTCCTGCTTCTCCTTCTGCTTCAGGTTCTGCTTCTGCTTCTTCGGCTTCTTTTCTTCTGCTGCTCTTTCTACTTCTCCTGCTGCTTTTTCCTTCTCCTGCTCCTTCCTTCTGGCTTCTCCTTTCTGCTTCCTCCTTTCTGGTTTCTCCTTTGTCCTTCCCCCTTCTCGTTCCTTCTGCTTTTCCCTTTCTGCTTCTTCTTCCTGCAATCTGCATCTTTCTGCTTCCTGCCCTCTGCTTTCTTTCTGGTTTCTTCTGCTTCTCCCTTCTGCTTTTGCTTCTCTTTCTGGCTTCTGCTTCTCCTTCTGCTTCTCCAGGTTCTGCTTCTTCTGTTTCTCCTGCTTCTCCTTCTGCTTCAGGTTCTGCTTCTGCTTCTTCGGCTTCTTCTGCTTGTGCTTCTCCTGCTGCTGCTTCTCTGCTTCTCCTGCTTCTCTTTCTTCTTTTCCTTCTGTTTCTGCTTCTCCTTCTGCTTCTGCTTCTTCTCCTTCTTCTGTTTCTTCTGATTCTGCTTCTCCTGCTTCTGCTTCTCATGCTTCTCGTTCAGCTTCTCGTTCTGCTTCTCTTTCTGCTTCTCCTTCTCCTTCTTATGCTTCTCCTTCTGCTTCTGCTTCTCCTTCTGCTTCTGCTTCTCTTTCTGTTTCTGTTTCTCATTCTGCTTCTGCGTCTTCTGTTTCTTCTGCTTCTCCTGCTTCTGCTTCTCCTGCTTCTCCTACTTCTCGTGCTGCTTCTCCTTCTGCGTCTCTTTCTGCTTCTGCTTATCCTTTTGTTTCTCCTACTCCTAATCCTTCTCTCTCGCCTTCTCCGTCTTCTTCTTCTGCTTATCCTGCTGCTTCTGCTTCTGCTTATTCTACTATTTCTGTTTCTTCTGCTTCTGCTTCTGATTGTGCTTCTTCTGTTTCTCCTTCTGCTTCAGATTCTGCTTCTGCTTCTTCGGCTTCTCCTGTTTCTTCTGCTTCTGCTTCTCCTGCTTCTCTTTCTGCTTCTCCTGCTTCTCTTTCTGCTTCTCCTTCTGCTTCTGCTTCTCCTTCTGCTTCTGCTTCTGCTCTTCTTCTTCTTCTGTTTCTTTTGCTTCTGTTTCTTCTGCTTCTTCTTCTTCTGTTTCGTCTCATTCTACTTCTGCTTCTCCTTCTTCTCCTCTTTCTGCTTCTACCTCTGCTTCTTCTGATTCTCCTGCTTCTCCTTCTTGTTCTCCTTCTGTTTCTGCTTCTCTTTCTGCTTCTGCTTCTCTTTCTGCTGCTCCAACTCCTTCTCCTTCTTCTGCTTCTCCCACTGCTTCTGCTTCTGCTTCATTTGCTTATTCTTTATCTTCTGCTTCTCCTGTTTCTGCTTCTTCTGCTTCTCCTTATGCTTCTCATTATGCTTCTCCTTATGCTTCTCCTTATGCTTCTCCTTCTTCTTCTTCTTCTTCTTCTTCTTCTTCTTCTTCTTCTTCTTCTTCTTCTTCTTCTTCTTCTAATTCTTCTTCTTCTCTTTCGTCTGCTTCTGCTTTTCCTGCTTCTTCTGCTTCTACTGGTTCTCTTTCTGCTTCTCATTCTGCTTCTGCTTCTCCTTCTGCTTCTCCTATCCTTGA
>NW_012308897.1:0-2519 GCF_000151885.1 Dipodomys ordii | reverse complement strand
ACAGTGTTGCACAGCGGACAGAGCGGGACACAGCTGGGGACACAGCGGGACACATCGGGAAACAAAGCGAGGTCACAGCGGGGGACAAAGCGGGACAACACGGAACACAGTGTGACACAGCGGGACACAGCGGGACACAGCGGGACACAGCGGGGGACACAGCGGGGAACAGCAGAGGACAGAGAGGGGACACAGCTGGACAAAGCGGTGTACACAGAGGGACACAGCGGGCACACAGCGGGGACACAGCGGGACACAACAGGACACAGCGGGGACACAGTGGGACACAGCGGGACAAAGCGGCAGACACAGCGGGACACAGCAGGCACACAGCGGCGACACAGCGGGACACAGCGGGACACAGAGGGAACAGAGCGGGACACAGCCGGACAGAACGCGACACAGCAGGGGACACAGGGGGACACAGTTGGAGACCCAGTGAGGACACAGCGGGACACAGCAGGGGACTCAGCAAGGACACAGCGGGGGACACAGCGGCGGACACAGCGGGACACAGCGGGAAACACAGTAAGGACACAGCGGGACACAGCGTCGATACAGTGGGGACACAGCGTTACACAGCGTGGTACACAGCTTTGGACACAACGGGACACAGTGGGGGCACAGACGGACACAGCGGGACACTGTGGGACACAGCAGGGACAAAGCGTGAGACACAGCGGGGGACAGAGAGGGAGAAAGCAGGGGACACAGCTAGGACACAGCGGGACACCGCGGTGACACAACGGGGACTCAGCGGGGGACACAGAGGGACACAGCGGGGGACACAGTGGGACACAGCGGGGGACACTGCGGGACACAGTGTGGGACAGAGCGTGGGACACAGCGAGATACAGCGGGTACAAAGCTGGACACAGCGGGGTACACAGAGGGACACAGCAGGGACACAGCGGGGAAACAGCGAGGACACAGCGGCACACAGTGGGGGACACAGCAAGGACAGAGCGGGACACAGCGGGGGACAAAGCGGGACATAGCGGGGGACACAGCGGGGACACAGCGGGACACAGCGTGGGACACAAGAAGGACACAGAGGTACACAGCGGGGGACAGAGCAAGGACACATTGGGACACAGCGGGACTCAGCGGGGGACACAGCAGTACACAGCGGGACACAGAGGGGAAAGAGCATGGACACAGCGGGGGACACAGAGGGGTACACAGCGGGACACAGCGGGGAAAAAAGCAAGGCCACAGCGGAACACAGCGTGGGACACAGCGAGGACACAGCGGGACACAGCGGGACACAGTGGGGACAAAGCAGTCGACACAGCGGGACACAATGGCGGACACAGCGGGACACAGCGGGGGACACAGGGAGGACACAGTTGGACCCAGCGGGACCCAGACTCGATACAGCGGGGACACAGCGGGACACAGCGAGGTACACAGCTGGGGACACAACAGGACACAGCGGGGGACACAGCGAGGACACAGCGGGACACAGCGGGACACAGCGGGACACTGCGGGAACATAGCGAGACACAGCGGGGTACAGAGCGGTACACAGCGGAACACAGCTGGGGACATAGCGGGGACACAGCGGGACACAGCGGGGGACACAGCGAGGACGCAGCGGGACACAGCGGAACACAGCGGGGGACAAAGCGGGAGACAGCGGGGGACACAGCGAGCACACAGCGGGACACAGCGGCCACATAGAGGGGACTCAGCGGGGAACACAGCGGGGGACAAAGAGGGACACCACGGGACACAGTGAGACACAGCGGGACACAGCGGGACACTGTGGGGACAAGTAGGACAAAGCGGGGGACACAGCGGGACACAGTGGAACAAATCGGGGGACAGAGCGGAGACAGAGTTGGGCCACAGCGGGACACCTCGGTGACACAGCTGGACACAGCGGGGTACACAGCGGGACACAGCGGGCACACAGCGGGGACACAGCGGGACACAATGGGACACAGCGGGGACACAGTGGGACACAGCGGGACAAAGCGGCAGACACAGCGGGACACAGCAGGCACACAGCGGGGACACAGCGGGACACAGCGGGACACAGCGGGGACAGAGCGGGACACAGCCAGACACAGCGGGACACAGCAGGGTACACAGCGGGACACAGTTGGGGACCCAGTGAGGACACAGTGGGACACAGCAGGGGACACAGCGAGGACACAGCGGGGGACACAGCGGGGGACACAGCGGGACACAGTGCGGAACACAGCGAGGACACAGCGGGACACAGCGGAACACAGCGTGGTACACAGCTTTGGACACAACGGGGAACACAGCGAGGACACAGCGGGACCCAGCAGGACACAGCGTCGATACAGTGGGGACCCAGCAGGACACAGCGGGGTACACAGCTGGGGACACAAAGGGACACAGCGGGGGACACAGCGAGGACAAGCGGGACACAGCGGGACACAGCGAGGACACTGCGGGAACATAGCGGGACACAGCGGGGTACACAGAGGGACACAGCGGGACACAGCTTGGGATACACGGAGGACACAGCCGGACACAGTGGGTGA
>NW_012308896.1:0-2519 GCF_000151885.1 Dipodomys ordii | reverse complement strand
TTCTGCTTCTGCTTCTGCTTCTGCTTCTTCTCCTTATGCTTTGCTTCTTCTTCTTCTTCTTCTTCTTCTTCTTCTTCTTCTTCTTCTTCTTCTTCTTCTTCTTCTTCTTCTGCTTCTGCTTCTGCTTCTTCTCCTTATGCTTCTCCTTCTTCTTCTTCTTCTTCTTCTTCTTCTTCTTCTTCTTCTTCTTCTTCTTCTTCTTCTCTTTCTTCTGCTTCTTCTTTTCCTGCTTCTTCTGATTCACCTGCTTCTCTTTCTGCTTCTCATTCTGCTTCTGCTTCTGCTTCTCCTGCTTCTGCTTCTTCTGTTTCTCCTTCTGCTTCTCCTTCTGCTTCTCTTTCTGCTTCTTATTCTGCTTCTGCTCCTCCTACTCCTAATCCTTCTCTTTCTCCTTCTTCTTCTTCTGCTTCTCGTTCTGCTTCTGCTTCTTCTGCTTGTTCTGTTTCTTCTGCTTCTGCTTTTCCAGCTTCTGCTGCTTCTGCTTCTCCTTCTGCTTCAGGTTCTCCTTCTGGTTCTTGGTCTTCTTCTGTTTCTTCTGCTTCTGCTTCTCCTGCTACTGCTTCTTCTGCTTCTCTTTCTGTTTCTCCTTCTGCTTCTCCTTCTGCTCCTTCTCCTTCTTCTGTGTCTTCTTCTTCTTCTTCTTCTTCTTCTTCTTCTTCTTCTTCTTCTGCTTCTCCCGCTTCTGCTTCTTCTGCTTCTCCTACTTGTCCTTCTCCTGCTTCTCCTTCTCCTTCTTCTGTTCTCTTTCTGCTTCTGCTTCTGATTCTTCTGATTCTCCAAATTCTCCTTCTTCTTCTCCATCTGTTTCTGCTTCTCTTTCTGCTTCTGCATCTCCTTCTGCTTCACCTTCTGCTGCTCCTTCTCCTTCTTCTGTTTCTCACTCTGCGTCTGCTTCTTATGCTTCTTCTTTTTCTTCTGGTTCTGCTTCTCCTGCTTCTGCTTCTTATGCTTCTACTTCTTCTTCTTCTTCTTCTTCTTCTTCTTCTTCTTCTTCTTCTTCTTCTTCTTCTTCTTCTTCTTCTTCTTCTTCTTCTTCTTCTTCTTCTTCTTCTTCTGCTTCTCTTTCTGCTTCTGCTTCACCTGCTTGTTTTTCTGCTTCTTCTGCTGCTTCTCCTACTGCTGGTTCTTCTACTTCTTCTTCTGCTTCTCTTTTAGCTTCTCCTTCTGCTTCTGCTCTGCTTCTTCTGTTTCTCCTGCCTGAATTTCTGGTTCTACTTCTTCTGCTGCTTCTCCTTCTGCTTCTGCTTCTGCTTCTACTTCTGCTTCTGTTTCTGCTTCTTCTGCTTCTTCTCTTTCGGCTTCTCCTGCTTCTTTATCTTGTGCTGCTTCTCTTTCTGCTTCTCATTCCGCTTCTGCTTGTCCTTCTGCTTCTACTGCTCCTCCTTCTCCTTCTCCTACTTCTGCTTCTCCTTCAGCTACTGCTTCTTCGGCTTCTCCTCCTGCTCCTTCTGCATCTCTTTCTGCTTGTGCTTGTCCTTATGCTTCTTCTTCTGCATCTGCTTCTCCTTCTCCTTCTTTTGCTTCTCCTTTTGCTTCTGCTTCTTCTGCTTTTCCTTCTTCTCCTTCTGCTTCTGCTTCTTCTGCTTCTTCTCCTGCATCTTCTTCTGCTTCTCCTTCTCCTTCTTCTGCTTCTCCTTCTGCTTCTGCTTCTGCTCTTCTCCTTCTTCTGTTTCTTTTGCTTCTGTTTCTTCTGCTTCTTCTTCTTCTGTTTCTTCTGATTCTCCTTCTGCTTCTCCTTCTTCTCCTCTTTCTGCTTCTACTTCTGATTCTTCTGATTCTCCTGCTTCTCCTTCTTGTTCTCCTTCTGTTTCTGCTTCTCTTTCTGCTTCTGCTTCTCCTTCTGCTGCTCCTTCTCCTTATCCTTCTTCTGCTTCTCCCACTGCTCCTGCTTCTTTTGCTTATTCTTTTCTTCTGCTTCTGCTTCTCCTGCTTCTGCTTCTACTGTTTCTCCTTATGCTTCTCCTTATGCTTCTCCTTATGCTTCTCCTTATGCTGCTGCTTCTTCTTCTTGTTCCTCTTCTTCTACTTTTTCGTCTTCTTCTTCTTCTTCTCTTTCTTCTGCTTCTGCTTTTCCTGCTTCTTTTGCTTCTACTGTTTCTCTTTCTGCTTCTCATTCTGCTTCTGCTTCTCCTTCTGCTTCTCCTATTGCTTCTGCTGCACTTCCTTCTCCTTCTCCTTCTCCTACTTCTGCTTCTCCTTCTGCTTCTTCTGCTTCTCCTGCCTCTCGTTCTGCATCTTTTTCTGCTTCTGCTTCTCCTTCTGCTGCTTCTTCTTCTTCTGCTACTCCTTCTTCTGCTTCTCCTTCTGATTCTCCTTCTACTTCTCTTTCTGCTGTTCCTTCTCCTTCTTCTGCTTCTCCCTCTGATTCTTCTTCTTATGCTTATTCTTTTTCTACTGCTTCTGCTTCTCCTGCTTCTGCTTCTTCTGATTCTGCTTCTTCTGATTCTACTTCTTCTCCTTATGCTTCTCCTTCTCCTTCTTCATTCTTCTTCTTCTTCTTCTTCTTCTTCTTCTTCGTC